>NW_015642820.1:1109697-1125382 GCF_001515625.1 Sinocyclocheilus rhinocerous
GCTGATTCATTTAGGAACGAAGCAAGTGACTCTCTTTATGAATGGGTCATTGAATCATTGACTCACTAGATTTGTTCAAAAACGCAGATTCATTCATAAACTAAATACCGCTGTGTTTGAATGGAGATGCGCAGCGGTTCAGCTGTGGATTTGTTTGGAACTATTTTTTTGACAATAGAGCACAATCAGACAACAGTGTTTCTAAAATGTAAGTCACTTTAATAGTAACTTTTTTATAAAATCAAAAATGTATAAAACTGATGCATAAAATCAATATCACATTTGCTAACTCTGTCACCCGTCTTCATCGCGATCTCACAAACTTGCATTTTAATTAATGAAGCTCTCAACACTGCACACTGAATTTATAATTTACATCGTCTCTACACTTTGTTTGTTATAATGAATGACAAACTGCAGTCTGCTTTCACGATCTGTTCTGTAAGGAGCAGGACGCGCACCAATAGAGAAGCATTTCTATTGGCTGCAGTCTGCAGGTATTATGGCAAAAGACGACATTGCGCAGCTAACCATATTCCGCTACGTTTTTAGTCTACATTACGCTACGTTTTATATACAGAACTGGGGTCGCTTTCGTAGACTTTTGATTGGATAAAGTATAGAAATCACTTTCATTTCCAATAGAACCTAACCAGTTGGAAGTGAAACGCCGTCCCCCTCGAAATTCACTCCCCGGACTTGAACTAATTCAAAATATTTAAAAAAATGATAAAAGTATCTAAATAAGATTGGACCAGCTCACCATCACTGCTGATGTCCCCAGTGATGAGGGACGGGTAACCGAATCCCACGCCGCCCTGGGACAGATACGCTTGCTCTGAGTAACTCAGGTCTTCTGGACTGACCACCTGCTCCTCTTCTACAAGAACTACAGGTGAACATGACATACAATACCACTGAAGAACATTTATGAGTTGTTCCCTTAAGAAGTTTTTTGTACCTGATGTGATACTTTAGATTTATAAGGATGGTGTATTCAGTGGTATATCTTAATGCAAACAGGCTGATTCAATCTTATTAAACCATTTATTTAATACATTTAAATATACTTGTTTGTCTTAAATATATACAGTAGTCAACATTTGAAGTGGATCAAAACCTTTCATCAAAGTTGTCTTAAACCAAAACAATACCCGTTCTTGTCTTAGGACAAGTTTCATGAACTTTTCTGATCCACTTCAAATGTTGACTACTGTATATATATAAATATATATACATACAGTGGCGGCAACAATTATTAGAACACTAGTATTTTACCAGATACATTTTTTTTTAAGTCAGTTCTTTTGACTCTTTATAAGATCTTTATCTAAAAGTCTATCTTTTGCTGTAGTGTGTCAGTATCAGTTTACATTTCCAAACATGCATTTTGTCATTAATTATAATAATCCAGTGAGATTTTTGTTTGCATAAGGACACCAGCCAGTGCTCCACACAGAGTTCTGATCTCATCATCATCCAGTCTGTCTGGAATGACTTGAAGAAACAGAACAAACTGAGACAGACTAAATCCAGAAGAACTGTGGCAACGTCTCCAAGATGCTTCAAGAAACCTTTTTATATCTTAATGCAAGCAGGCTGATTCAATCTTATTAAGCCATTTATTTAAAATATTCAAAATATACTTCTTGTTGAATCAGTGTGTGTGTGTGTGTGTGTGTGTGTGTGTGTCAGTATCAGTTTACATTTCCAAACATGCATTTTGTCATTAATTATAATAATCCAGTGAGATTTTTGTTTGCATAAGGACACCAGCCAGTGCTCCACACAGAGTTCTGATCTCATCATCATCCAGTCTGTCTGGAATGACTTGAAGAAACAGAACAAACTGAGAGACTAAATCCAGAAGAACTGTGGCAACATCTCCAAGATGCTTCAAGAAACCTTTTTATATCTTAATGCAAGCAGGCTGATTCAATCTTATTAAGCCATTTATTTAAAATATTCAAAATATACTTCTTGTTGAATCAGTGTGTGTGTGTGTGTGTGTGTGTGTGAGAAAGAGAGAGAGAGAGCACTTACCAGGCCTGGTGTAGGTCATCTCTGCCGAATGGATCAGCGGATGCCCCAGCAGAGGTTCAAGGACGGTGAGAAGCAAAGCGAAAAACAGAAAGAGTTTACACATCATGCCGACACGTACAGACACACGCAAACTCTCTTTGTTCCGCGACTTTAGCCTGGAGGGTTTCGTCTCTACGTGTCCGTCCGGTTTCTGTCTTGGACTTATTATACCATCGCTGGCCATGTCATCTCCCCGTCTCCATCGCTGACCTCCTCCCAACCCTTCGCATATTCTGTGCTTGTAAATTCACAGAGGATAAATTAATGGATCAATAAAAGTGAAACACAGACAGTCTGTGCGTCAGGGATGAGTCGTGCTGTTTTACCCATTCGGGATGTAATCCAGCCGAGTTCATAAATCCGCCCGAACGCAGGTGGAAAAACGGCACTTTGCGTTAGAGCTCGCAGGATGCAGTCGGCCAGGAAAATTGCCCGCTTAATTCATTTATTTAAGAGGCTGCTGAGATTTATTTCCCATGATACCCGCTGCGGTTAGTCAAGCATAGGCCTATCCTCCTTATGACCCCTGCAGCTATTTTAAGAGACTGGAAATGGCAAACAGAAAGTGTGACCAATTTTCTTAATGGTGTAAAGAAAAAAAGGTGGCAGTTGGCCACAGAGCTGCATGTCAATCACATTTATTGTGAGTGACACACTGCTTCCTCCGCATATCTATCAGTTTGGCTTCAGAAGTGGACATTCAACCAAGACTCTCGTTGTTGAAGCTCTAAGACTGGCAAGAGCGGCTTCCAAATCTTCAATGCGTATCTTGCTGGATCTGTCCGCTGCTTCTGACACTGTTCACCACCAGATCCTCCAGTCAACCCTATTGGCAAAAGGCATCTCAGGAACTTCGCTTCAGTGGTTCTAGTCTTACCTCTCAGATAGGTCCTTCAAGGTATCTTGGAGTGGTGAGGTGTCCAAGTTACAACATCTAGCATGCTGGGGTGCCTCAGGGCTCAGTTCTTGGACCACTTCTCTTCTCTGATTACATGGCATCACTAGGTTCTGAGATTCTGTGATTCACTCAACTCTACTTCTCATTCAATTCTGATGATCTGACGATAGTTGCTCGCAATGTCAGCTTGTCTAACAGACATTTCTTGCTGGAAGAAGGACCATCACCTTCAACTCAAACTTGCCAAGACAGAACTGCTTGTGGTTTTAGCAAACCTATCACTTTATCACATTTCACCATCCAGTTAAGCACATCAACCATAACTCCTTTAAGGACAGCCAGGAACCTTGGAGTTGTGATTGATGATCAGCTGAATTACTCGGACCACATTACTAAAACTGCCCGGTCATGCAGATTTGCAGATTTCAACATCAAGAAGATCAAGTCCTTTCTTTCAGAACATGCTTCACAACTCCTTGTTCAAGCTCTAGTTCTGTCCAGGCTGGACTATTGCAATGCTCTCTTGGCAGGTCTTCCAGCCACTTCTATCAAACCTCTACAACTAATCCAGAATGCTGCTGCAAGATTAATCTTTAATGAGACGAAAAGAGTGCATGTCACACCTCTCTTTATCAATTTACACTGGCTACCAATAGCTGCTTGCATAAAATTTAAGGCATTGATGTTTGCCTACAAATCACCACTGGCTCTGCACACCTTTACCTAAATTTACTACTTCAGACTTACAGTATGTGCCCTTCAGAAGCTTGTGTTCTGCAAGTGAACTACACATTATAGTGCCATCCCAAAGAGGCATAAAATTACTTTCACAGACTTTTACCTTAACTGTTCCCTCCTGATGGAATGACCTGCCCAACTCAATCCAAGCAGCTGAGTCCTTAACCATCTTCAAGAATCAACTAAAAACACATCTCTTCCATCTTTATTTGACCCTCTTTAGCACCCTCTATTCTAATTCTATTTTATCTACTTGTTTTCTTTTTATTTATTAAAAAAAACAACTTGACTCTCTAACACTTGCACTCTATTGTATTTCTATTCTAACTCCTTGTTTTGTTTTTATTAAAAAGGAGTTATTTATTCTTTTTCTATTCTTTCGACTTTTCTTTTTATGTATTTATAAAAAAAAACACCCTCTAACACTAGCCTTCTTTATTCTTTTTCTATTCTATCTACTCGTTTTCTTTTTATTTATTATATAAAAACCCTTACTCGTGCGATAGACTAACCGAGACATGTCACAGCACTTGTGTCACAGCACTATGTAAATATTATTGCTCTTTTGTTGGTTTTGATTGCTTCTATTGTCCTCATTTGGATAAAAGCGTCTGCTAAATGACTTAATGTAAATGTCACATTATAAAACTGTTTGTAGACCAAAGTCTTGAAACAATTCTTCAAAATGAGCAGCAGGTGGCGCGAAAGGCCCGTGTAAAACTCTACATTATTCTCTTTGTTTTGACTGAGAACAAAAGTAGCAGCCAAACTCAAACTGTCAGTGTGTGTGAGGAAAAATCTCCCAAACATGAAGAACGGAGGACATCGAGATCATGCTGGAGAGGAGATGATCCTGTGATAGACTGCAGTCACACGAGTGTTTGTGTTTAATTGTGTGTCACGCCTGATTCGTGTGTGTGTGTGTGGATGAGACGCGACTTTCACGGATCTGCGCGTGTCTGCAGAAGAGGGTAAGTGTGTTTTTATCATGGTTTCGTTGTTTTCTAAAGCAAATTTATATTACAGTGTTTATGTTGCTCTTATAACGCCTATATTAATTATAAAGTCTATTTTCGTGCATCTAAAACAACTTAAAAAAAAAAAAAAAAGTAGAACATTGACATGTAATTGTTTATATATAAAGTTTACTGTATGTGGTTCATTAGTATTCTTCGTGAATGTAGAAACAGCAACACTAAAACTGAAAGCATGACCTAGTTTTCCATGTATTACTGTAATGGGAATTATATAGGAAAATATTAAACTGGGACTTTTAACGCATTTTGTTTTAAGCTGTTAACATACTTATTTGGATAAAATATGGAAATCAGCTTCCCTGAATTAGACATGCACTTAAACATAACACATATTACTGTTTACTCTACTAGTGTAAAGTATTTTACACTGTATTAGACATTACAGTAGTTTTGCATGTTGTTTTTATATTATATTGTCTTAATTTTAGTGTTGGCAGTGATTTGCATAACAATATTTCTTGCAAGGTCAATCTAACCTGACCGCCAAACTTTACTAAAGCCATGCTGTCTTTGAGAGGTAAATGTATTTCAGCATTATATTTGATGATAATTCTGATTGGATTATATTTGACCTTTCTTGTTATTGATATGCAAAAATAATATCCTTAAAGCTTACCAAAATATGATTAATGGCTCACAAACAGGAAACAAACTTTTCCAACGTCTTCGTCCTCGACACAATGTGTGTTATTGTTCCAGGATTTATGGAGATTAGATTACGACTGGCACATTATAAAAGTCACACTGATTGCTTCTAGTGTTTAGCAGCAGTAAGAAATTGTGTTCGTGATACTAGTAACCTGTTAAACTGTTCTCATTGTCTCTCACTTCACATGTTTGTTGTGTTTCTCTGGTGTTTGATGCTGCAGGTTTCTTCAGTCATGGCAGAAACCGACATCGACAAATCTCACCTGCCCGGTGTTTATGACGGTGTGTCTGGGTTATTCTGTTTCGCATCTTTAGTTCTTTTAATATCTCCTTAGGTTTGCAACATGTTGCAGTGTTGTTGTTGATCTGATTTAAGGTTATACGCTTAAAACCCAGAAGGGGTGATGCTACTGTATACTGTATATAAGCCATTATGGTGCGCTTGATCCATAAAACCTAATATTGCTTCAGTGGAATTGTTCTCGTAATTGTAAGTGTGGTGTAAGTAGTATTGTATTTGATAACTAAAAAATAGTTTTCATTTATTGAAGTAAAGCTAAAATAAAATATAAATATTAAACTTAAAAAAATTTAAAATTTGCCTTGGCAACTAACTGAAATAAAATAAATATAGGTTATACTAAAATAAGTGAAAGTATAATAAAAGTATAAATAATAAAATGACTGAAAATCAAACTGAAGTAGAAAAATTAAAGCACAATAGAAATATTTTAAAAAACCTATAACCTTAAATCAAACGCTTATAAAATGCGCATAATCACTAAAACAACCTAAAATTGAAATCAAATCTGAAAATGTAAAATGCAAATTTACATATACATTTTTTTTATAAATACCATAAGAGCATTATTATCATTGACAAACAAAAAACATTACAAAATCTTTTCATTAATTGAAAATTGACAATTTTATTTCAATTCATGTTTATTTTATTTCAATTAATAAAAACGTTATTTTGTTTCAGCAAGTTGCCAAGGCAAAATTTCTCATTTTGGTTTAATTTAAAATGAAGTACTAAAATAACTAAAAGTAAATCAATTAAAAACTCAAACTAAACTGAAACTATAGATATATTAAAAAATAAAAAACTACAATGATAAACTATTGAACAAAATAAAAATTTCAAAAATATAATTACAGTAACTTTGCTGAAATTAAAATGAAAACTGATATATTCATATTTTAAAATGTTAACTGCTTACCAATAATGCTAAAATAACACTAAATAGTATATATATATATATATATATATATATATATATATAAATGGCTACTAAAAAAATAACACTGGCTGTAAGTCACTTTTTGTAAGTGCAACATCTAAATACACTAAACAAATTAAACAAATTTCTTTCTAAAAAAGAGAAAGTAACTTACAAAAAGAAAGAAAGAAAAAGAAAATGTACATAACTATAAATAAGTGTATTTCATCTCTATTACTGCATATATATATATATATGGCTACTAAAAAAATAACACTGGCTGTAAGTCACTTTTTGTAAGTGCAACATCTAAATACACTAAACAAATTAAACAAATTTCTTTCTAAAAAAGAGAAAGTAACTTACAAAAAGAAAGAAAGAAAAAGAAAATGTACATAACTATAAATAAGTGTATTTCATCTCTATTACTGCATGCAGGAAACAACTGCACTTGCAAAATGTATTTATTTGCAGCAAACCTACGTGTAATTATCCATAATCTGTCCGTTTTCTGAAAGAAAAAGCATTCAAAGAAAAACTTTTGGGTTAAAACTTGGTTTAAAAACCAGGTGCTCGATCAGCAGCTAGTTAATATTCCTGTGCAGGTTTTCCGGGTGAGTTGTGTTGTCTTCGATGTTGTTTGGCAGGGCTGCTGCTGTGTGTTGTAGGAGATGAGATCAGAGTTCAGGAATGTGATGTGAGCTCAGGACAGATCGAGCAGGAGAGCGAGCGAGCGTTGTGTGGGGCTGATAAGAGCCGGAGACCGTCCGCACACTCGTGCTCTTATCTGCCCTGGATGAGCTCACGAGCTTCCCGGCGTTCCTGTTTCTTAAACAGGATTCGGGTCGAGATTCCAATCTTCTCCTGTTTTGGCCTAAAGCTGGAGGCAGGAAAGGGGTGTGAAGAGTTCAAGTGCAGGAGAGTTTAGATGAAGAACACACAAAGACAGTTCTGTTGCGTTGCTGTTTCATATAAACTGATGCACGGCTGTAGTTGTACCTAGAAAGCAGACAGACTGTCTGTGCGTGAAACTGGACACTATATAAACACCTACCCAAGCTTTTGGAGCCAAGCTTCTGACCTGTTTCTTTGAGTTCATGCGTGACCCCCCCCCCCAAACTGCACTGTTGGATATTTATAGCTTTTGCTTCTGCTCCTCGTGCCAAATATAGACAAAGAACTGCAATAGAAAGCCAGAGTTCGGGAGAGAAGAGCAGTGTACAGGAAAAGATGAGGGATAAAAGCATGATAGTTTCATGCAGGGGTCTTGATTACTGTCTTTTCTCTCTTTTCTTTGTTTCTCTGACTCTGAATAGCACCATCTGTTTGGCCCGGGGGCCTCCGCTCAGCTGAGGGGGGGTCAAACGACTGCGAAAGACCACTGTCTTATTCCCACAAAAGAGTGCACACTTAACGTTAAAGGAATAGTTTAGCCAAAAATTCAAATTTGCTGAAAATTTACTCACCCTCAGGCCATCTCAATATGAGTTTGTTTCTTCATGGGAACAGATTTGGAGCAATGTAGCATTACATGACTCCTCTTCAGTGAATGGGTGCCGTCAGAATGAGAGTCCAAACAGCTGATAAAAACATCACAATAATCCACAAGTAATTTATATGACTCCAGTCCATCAATGAATGTCTTATGAAGTGAAAAGCTGCACGCTTTTGTGAAATAAATCTATCATTAAGGTGTTTTAACTATTGCTACTTTTTCCCTCAATCTCAAAGCTGTGGGAAATGTAGTATGATACAAACCAGTGTGTTCGAGTCGATCATTCATGTTCACATGTCTACATTTAAATGCATCAAAGCTGTTTCCTTAGATTTCAGGAATTGCCCGTCGCTTTTCTTGGTTCAAGACCAGTTCTTATTTTTAGTTGCGCAGCACTGACTCTTGTTATGCACAGAAACCCCTTTTCATGGCATTTAGTTTAACTGTGAGTATGCCAACCTTTATGAAACAGGCTTCTGTCTAGAGAGCGCCCGTGTCAGCTTTTCCATCCCGGATCAGGGTGGAGGTGGCAGCAGAACCAGCAGGGCTAACCTTTTTTAAAAGCCATCTACTTGAGCACCAGTGCTGTTTACTAACAGTAGAGCACATAGGATGAGCTCACACGCGTGTGTGTATGTGCTTCATGACAGTAGAAGGAGTTTGAGATACGGACGCAGACGCAGCTTTCAAAACGGTAAAATCCACTGCAGAATAACGAGGGAATAGTATTTTTTAAATAGTGGTAGTCTGAGTTGGTTGTATAAACTGTTATATCGTTATATGCTTCTTTGTGAGCATTTAATATGTCTTTAAAATGTCCTACAGCACTGACAGATATGTAATTAGACGACCTGTCTTTTATAATGGAGTGTCAGCTTTTATGACTCTGATGTTTAACATGCTTGTGCGATAGTTCATGAGCTTTTATTAGCTCACTCAATTTTCCACACTTACTTAAAGAGAGCACGGGACAGAGGGGGAGGGGGAGGGTTGTTGTGTTATATACCCAGCTAAAAAAAATATGTTCTAAGAACGTTTTGTTAATGTTCCCATTAAGATGTGATGTTCTCTGAACATTCGAAACATCCAGTTTTTAAAAATGTTTATTCTTGGTTACATGAACGTTAGAGAAAACATTAAGGGAACTTTCCATTTGATTGTTTTGCAATCCAAACCCTACACAGCGTTTAATGTGTAGGGTCTGTTTGACCTTCAGCAGTCTTTTGTGTGACCGCGTGTTTGCTTGAAGGTCTTTCTTCAGGTCGA
Organism: Sinocyclocheilus rhinocerous; assembly: GCF_001515625.1. Classification (NCBI taxonomy): domain Eukaryota; kingdom Metazoa; phylum Chordata; class Actinopteri; order Cypriniformes; family Cyprinidae; genus Sinocyclocheilus; species Sinocyclocheilus rhinocerous. The sequence continues at coordinate 1,119,085 of NW_015642820.1, forward strand.
TATTCAGTAGAGTCCTGTCAGAAATGGCATTTGAGTGAGCTGCAGTTTTGGCCGATCACACTGATATGTGGCTTAATGTGCTTTTCCTCTGAGCCATTGTGTTAATGTTGTTGACCCAGTTGGCTTGGCAGTAGTTTTCCCGTTTGGGCCCCAGTGTGGCATTATTAGCGGAGCAAAGGCAGAGATGGGCCCAAACATAAACCTGCCCTAGAGAATGAATTGCACATGCAGATAGCGCTGTTTATTTGCACAAGCTGTCTAGCAAGAAATAGGAGAAGAATTGCACAAATACACCCCCCAAAAATAGTGAACACAAATAGTGAAATAAATTTTGTGAACACAATCTGCCCATTTTGCAGGCCAGTTCTGCAAGCCAGACACCCAAATCACCTTTTTAAAATGTTAATTTTAAATCATTTTAGATATAATCCTCTTCTCCATCATTTGATCACCATTTTATTCATTACTGCTGCCATGATCTATTATGTATATACTATTTTAGTGTTAATATTTTGAATTAGCTTATATTTTCAGTGAATTTTAATTTTAGTTTGTTTTAGTCATTTTATGTGCTTTTGTCATTTTTATTCATTTTTGAATATTTAATATTTCGGTAACACTTTACAATAAGGTTCATTAGTTAACATTAGTTAACTACTTTAGTTAACATGAACTTAGAATGAACATTTAGTCAATGTTAATTTCAACATTTACTAATGTGTTAGTAAGTCATGGGAACTAATGACTTTACTAACTAACTAACTAGGGAAGTCATGGCCTAATGTTTAGAGAGTCGGACTCGTAACCCAAAGGTTGCGGGACGTCACTTTTTTCACTTTATTATTAAAATCAAAAGTTGTGCTTTTTAATGCACAAGTATTTTACCATGTTTTAAAGGAAGTTTTGAGCACTCTGCCTTGTGTTACCAACTCTGCTTTAAACTAACAGCACCCTATAAATGTGGTAAACTCACTATAATGTACCCTATAATGTACCCTTTAATCACCTGTTATTTTAATAATCTTGTCTGTATTTTTGTGGTTTTCCCACAGTGTGCCAATGTTTCTCTGTGTTAGAGGACGGTGCTTTGGCTCACAGTCTTCAAGAGCAGGAAAGTGAGTATAATCATCTTTTTCCTGTAATCTTGCTCATCCTTCCTTCTTACAGAAGTAAAATAGACCTGATTGATCTTTATCATGTCAGTTGAGCAGTTCTACAGCACCAACATCCAGAAGAACCAGGCGGTGCAGAACGATGTTCGTTTGGCCCGGAGGCTGCAGGAGGAAGAGGAACAGCGATCAATTCTCCACCAAGACCTGCGGCAGCTGTAAGCATCATCAGGCCTCGACACGTGTCCCGAATCACTCAGTCAGCAACATGGCAAAACCACAGACATTTAGGATACTCCGATTACTTTGTGGAAACAGATGCGTTGACTCGTTTGTGTTGCGTAACTTGATTAGTTTGTATATTGTGAGGTATAAGTTGAAAAACCACAGGGAAAAATATTTCGATCTTGAGCGTAAAATTAGCCTGGCATGATTCACTAGAGTTGTTTTTTTTCCCGCTGATTTGCAGCACTTGTTTAAACTTAATAGTCAAAAGTTATAAAGTTATTTTATGGGCTTTTATGCTTTTTTTATTAAAATAGGACAGTAGAGCGGTGACAGGAAAGCACTGGGAGGAGAGAGGGGAGCGGGATCGAGATGGGAATCGAACTCGGGTCGCCGTGAGCGCAGTTGCGCTATGCACTAACCACGAGGCTATTGGCGCCGTAAGTTAAACTTTGTCTTGTTTACAGGGAGGAAGAGGACTGCAGATACGCACAGATGATCCAAGAGGAGCTCCAGAGGTGTGGGGAGGATGCCAGGAGGCGAGAGAAAGAGGATGAGGTGCGTTTCATTAAAACATGATAAAGGATTCATCGCGATTAATCGCATCTAAAATAAACGTTTTTGTTTACATAATATATATGTGTGTGTACTGTGTATATTTATTATGTATGTATAAATACACACACATACAGCATATATTTTGAAAATATTTACATGTATATATTCATATTTATATAATTTCTATTATATTTAAATATATTTAATATATAAACATAACATATTTTTTCTTAAATATATACATGCATGTGTTTGTATTTATATATACATAATAAATATACACAGTACACACACATATATATTATGTAAACAAAAACTTTTATTTTGAATGTGATTAATCGCGATTAATCGTTTGACAGCACTAATTTAGATCCATCTAAAACACATCCATCATGTGTTTGGTATCATACATTTTGCTAAGATGATTGTCACTTTTAACTGAAAGGCGGGACTTTTATTTCTGCAGTCACTGTATTGAATGTTGTGATTTCTCCCATTCATTTCTGTACAAAAAATTATATTTTTTTACATTTCTTACTGTCACTGATAAAATTCCACCTAATGTGCTTGATACACAAGCACAAAAATACACCGAAAAAATGCACTGTACACTGTGTATTTGAAAGTTGTAAATAAAAATGATTGTGTAATTTGGATTACGTGATTAGATTCCAAAAATGAAGTACTTGTAATTTAAATTATATTACAATGCTCATAATCAGAATACAGTCACTTTTTTATAGATTACATGATTATTCATTTATTCCATTTGATGTGCCCTAATTCTTCTTTTTTTCTCTCTTTCTAAAATTCCACTGCTTTTATAAATTTGGAAAGTCTTCAAGCTTTTCATCAACTCATAAAACTCCTGTAGTTCATTCGTGAACCCCAGTTTGGGAAACCCTGGCATAATGTAACGTTTAATACACTTCATGATGTTGATAACAAAGAATCGCATATATTTTAGGTCAAAAGTAATCAAAAAGTAGTCAAAATACATAACCTAATACTGTATGTGTAATCCAATAGATTACGTTACAAACTATAATTTCCGTCGTGTAATTTGTAATCAGTGACAGACTACAATTTGTAAGTAATCTACACAGCGCTATCTGTTGTTAATTATCTGTCCTTTTATGTTAAGCTTATTAAAACACCTGTGTGGAGTGGCAGTTGTGTAGAGATGCTTTTGGACAAGAATAAAGGAGAGAAAGAACATAGTAGACAGAAGAGAGTGAGAAGACTGAGGCCCGACTCGGATCTTGCACTCTGATATCCATTGGCTTCAAGTATTCTATTATGTCCTTTATTTTGCTGTTGGGCGACATTTCTGTCGCCTAAAGGAGCAGCTTTGTCATCTTTGTTGTCAGGAGTGGTTTTTGAAAGTGTTCCCATGGCGTGTCCGGGGTGACGAGTGGTTTGTCGCTGAGGAGGTGGACGTCATCTGGGAGGCCACGTCCCGCCGGATGCTTCAGTGGTGAAACAGTGCGGTCCTGTATTTGTGGAAAGACTGTTTACAAGAGGCTTTCTGACTGAGGCAGTCTGTCTGGAGCCCTTTATTCCACCCTTTGGAAAGACGTCTTGAGAAAGTAATGGTCTATAGTACTCTGACTCGTTTGACGAGACACAGTGCTTGGCTTTGATATTTTATTTTTAATGCAGTGACAAATTATCGATTTTGTCCACTTTTTCCAGATTAAAGGCAATTGCCTTTTGTCTCTCTTGTATAACGTTTCCTAGTTTAGTGGTCAAAATATCATAAAAATCTCAGTTGTTATTGTCTATAAATTAAAAAACAGGGACATCATAGGGTGACCATACGTGCCATTTTCCCCGGACGCGTCCTGGCCAGGATTTCTATATTGCCTAAAATATCTAGGGTTTGGCTTTGTTTGCGTGTGCAGACCGATCGGTGTATGACATCGGTTCCTTGTGTTTTCGAAACGCTGTCGAGGTACTTTGAATCAAAGCAATATAGAAACCCTGGCCAGGACGCGTCCTCGGAAAATGGCACGTATGGTCACCCTAGGACATCACATTTTTGAATGTTTTTTGTTTTTAATTGTTTTGTGTTTCATAAACTGTCATGCGGGTCTGACTGACCTTAACTGGTTTTAATATAATTGGTTTTAATTTTAATTCAATGAAAATCACATTATGAAAAATAGTAAATAGTAAACCATTGCAAATAATGGAAAGATCAAAACAATATATATAATAAAATTATGATTATTATGAAAATTAACACATTGCAAAAATAAATATGGGAACAAATGATAAAAATGGAATTCAAGTTTTTTTTTTACATTTAAAATTTAATATATATATATATTTTTTAATTTTCTAATTACTGTGTATATATTAATTTTATAAAACTGTGAATATATTGTAAACAGTAATTACAACTTTTTAATTTTTTATGGTTGTGCTTTTGGAAATGGAAGTCAACATTTTTATTAAGATTTAATTCATTTTTATATTTACATTTTTATGCATAATATGCATAATAATTAAATGCATAATAAATAACATGTAAAGGTATAAAAAAGTTAGTTAAATAAATGAATTTAATGACAACAATAATATTAATTTATTGTTGTAATGTTGTAATATTTATTTTTATATTTTTAGTAAGATTTTTATTTGGGCTTATTTTTCATTTAAGCTCATTTTGAGAACAAATGTGGATATTTGATTTTTAAAATTAATTTACATTTATTTTTCATTTATTTATATTTATGTAAATGTATTTATATATTATTTACTGCTGGTTGATTAGTTAATTTGCAGAACACTGAAAACCAGGACTATCCATAGAAAATGTGGATGTCTGGTCATCCTGTTTTACATCAGGTGGCATTTTTGTTTTTCTGCTAACGGTTTGCAGCCTGTGTGCTTCAGCAAAAGAAGACGTCCATCAGCACCTGCTCTGTTTGTTAGCCGAGTGTGTTTTTGTCCGATATGGGCTGTAGTTGTGCTTGAACACCTGGTGTTGACTGTCCTCTCTGCCTTGCGGTGACAGTTATTAGCTGCAAATGGAGCGGTGTAGTGGAGTAGAAGGGATTTGTACTGGTAATTGACTTCCTGCATTTCTGCCAGCCTGTGAACAAAGTCTGTCTGTGTATGTCCAGTGGAGCTATAACAGCCCTTTCTTATTTTGCGTGTAAAATCATCTTTCTAGTAATGGCTAAATGTAGTCATCTATATCTTAACAGTTTATTGGTGTTCTCGTAACTGCTGGTGATATTTTCCTAGAATCTTTATCTGTGTGACCTCTGTCAACACTTTGTCAATTATTTTAACACAAACACAGTGCCACCTTCACAAGGCAGAAATCTCATAGCACACAAGAGAGGAACACTGCTGGCAAGGCAAGTGTATTTAGATATCTCATTATGTAATTAATTCAGATAACTGGTATAATAAACAAAATGTTATATGAAAGTCATGGTTAAAATCATAACTTAAAATTGTCTAAGGTATTAATGAAAAGTTAACAAGAACAGAAAAAAATGGAATTAAATGCGTAATGAATAATAGGTAAAGGTATAAATAAGTTAAATAATTTAATAACAATAATATGAATTTGTTGTATTTTATATATATATATATATATATATATATATATATATGAGCAATATCACAGTCGTAGCAGTGCGATATAGCTGTATATCAGCAAAGCTGTGATTAAGACATAGGGAATCACAGCATGCAGATATACAGCCATATCACAGCAGTTCGATGGCATAAGTGTGTAAATACATAAGAAACAACAACAGAGTGTCTTTAAAAGCCCTCTTTTGTGCAGAACTACTTCCTTCCGCCACGGATTCAAATCTAAAGTTGACAGTTGAACAGCTGAGCCCAAGCCTCCGTTACTAATTCCAAAACGTCACTTTAAAACTATTAACGAAGGAACGTTGAGTTGCTTCATTGAAAGCTCACTGTATTATTTAGAGTATTTTGAGAGAGAGATGGACGGAGCGAGTGTGATTACCTGCATCTGATACAGCGTACAGTGAACGGTCGCTGACATCCTGGAGCTCACATCTCCGTAAACATTGATGCAAATTTTCAAATAGACGTTATCTTTATTAACAAACCACATATTTGAAGTCTAAACAAGTACATTCACACCTAAAAAAAAAATCTTAAAACTACATTCCGTGACACAAAAACAGTATTATTTCTAAAATTCTAGTGGATTTGGGCGTCTGCCATAACACTCGCTGTGAGAAATACTGCAAGTGGAGTGATACAAACAGTGAAACGGTTGGAGTTCTGTTATCACTAGAATATCACACTCCTCTCAGCCAATCAGATGGAGGACCAGAAAGAACTGTTGCGCACACACACACACACACACACACACACACATATATATATTTATTCGTTTATTTATTTAT
>NW_015642820.1:1134371-1137260 GCF_001515625.1 Sinocyclocheilus rhinocerous
AGTTGCTTCATTAAAAGCTTATTGTATTACTGTATTAAAAGCAGTGTATTATGTGTAGTAGAGTATTTTGAGAGAGAGATGGACGGAGCGAGTGTGATTACCTGCATCTGATACAGCGTACAGTGAACGGTCGCTGACATCCTGGAGCTCACATCTCCGTAAACATTGATGCAAATTTTCAAATAGACGTTATCTTTATTAACAAACCACATATTTGAAGTCTAAACAAGTACATTCACACCTAAAAAAAAAATCTTAAAACTACATTCCGTGACACAAAAACAGTATTATTTCTAAAATTCTAGTGGATTTGGGCGTCTGCCATAACACTCGCTGTGAGAAATACTGCAAGTGGAGTGATACAAACAGTGAAACGGTTGGAGTTCTGTTATCACTAGAATATCACACTCCTCTCAGCCAATCAGATGGAGGACCAGAAAGAACTGTTGCGCACACACACACACACACACACACACACACACATATATATATTTATTCATTTATTTATTTATACAACAGTTCGTACACACATGTTGACTCACATACATATCCATCTCCAGTATGTGTGTGTTGTGTTAATGTTTCCCACTTCAGCAACAGAAAGCATTATTGAGTACATAATTAAAAATGGTTTTAACACAAGGTTAAGTTATATTCTGGCAAAACACTGCAATATTACTAGGGCTGACCCCGAATAGTCGACGATTCGATGCTTCGATAGGAGGAGCCTTATTCGACTACCAATCTCACAGTCGAATATTCGCGGGGTGTTATGATCCTGCCATTTCGGCTATATGGGGGTGTTCAAATTTCTGATTTCACCGTTGTTTCTTGTTTAATTACACACATGTTCCGTCGAACTCTTGTATAAATATATATATATAAATGCAAAAAAAATATATATTTGCATTTGATTTGTTTGAATGCCAAAGGAGAGTCCCTCATTATGGTGTTTATGTGTGTGTTGGTGTTGATTATGATTAGACACACATTCCTGCTTGAGGTCTTCAGGCCTGTATCTCTGAGGGTGGGCCCTGGGCCGGTCGTACACCAGAATGAAAACTCTTTCACCAGAGCTCTGCACAATGAGAAATGCCTCACCATGGTGCTAAGGGCACATTGATTGCTGTAGCCTTACTAACCATGCTTTACCTCAGTCTCTAGGACACTAGTTTGCCCCCCCAAAAAAACTAACAGCTTTAAGACTAGAATACCCATGAGCCCACATAACAGCGTCATCTGATATTGTGTGGTTTCTTTGTGTAGTAATTGCATTGACTTTCCCATGGGGAATTTTCTGTTTATTTACAAGAAACACAGTACATGCTTTAGAGTGGGCAAAAAAACCCCTCTGGTGAACGTCCAGACATCTTGTTGATCAAAGGTAGGGCCTGTCTTTTCTGGACAATCGGCAAACACAACGGAGTGATAACACATTGCTAATATTCTGACGTCTTTTACCTTAAAAGACCTCGCAAACCTATTAAATGTCTTTGGAAAATACTGAATAAATAGTATAAGCTACTTTTAAGATGCTCTGTTGACATGCTAATCTTTTTCTGTTGATAGATTTCAGCTTTTTGGTTCTGCTTTTTTGATTTAGACCCACATGAGGGTGAGTAAATGATGACGATATACATTTCTGGGTGAATTGGCCGTTTAATAGTTTGACATTTAAAGAACAAGCCTCGTTACTGTCCTCTAGTGGACAAATGAAGTATATACTTCATAGTGTGTGTTATTTATTTATTATTCCCAGTTAAGGAAACCACTTTAAATTAACATCTATTGTGATCTGCATTTTTAATGTTGATTATTTTTAACGTGTCAACTCGCTTCCTCTCTTTATTTCCCATATTTAGCCACCCATTTCCTGTTGCTTAAGACGTTGGTGTAGAAAAAAATACCCATTTGTTTATGTTTCCTATTCTGTTTCATTTATAAAGGGTCACAAAACCAGGACAACAGTATCATTGTGTCAGATCTGTATAATAGTACAAAAATGTACCATGGTAAATCATATTTTCTGCCAAAATACTACAGTTAATGTTTCTCAAGTTTAGATTTCCCGTTCACAAATTCTGAAAGCTGTTTAAATGATCCAATATGAATGTATTTTGATATTACAGTAGTAACTCTGGCTGTGGTTACTGTGGTATTTTGGCGGGAAATGGCTCTAAGATCAAAGTCAGGCGATTAATCTCAGTGCTGCTGCTCAGTATGACGATGTTATAATAATGTGTTAGCGCTCGAGCACTGTGTGCTTTTATTCCGTGACGTCGGTGTGTAAATGAGGTCTGAAGGACTCCTCAGATCTCAGGCGAGGTGTCCTGAGAAGCGTCTCTGTGGGCGTCACACATATAGTGTGTGTGTAGGTGTGTGAACTGTACTTTCCGCAGGTCTGGCCTGCAGCTCCTCTAGTGGGTGTCAGCCTGGTTTTTTGTGCTGTAAGATGATGAGTTTTTGTTCGAGTGACTTCGTGATGGAAGATTCACAGCCCACTTTGACACCTCTGCTGCGTGATATTAAACTCAGACCAAGATGTGTGTGTGTGTGTGTGTGTGTGTCTCTAAACTGAGGTCTTACTTTAAATATCACTTTAAATATCTCCATCCTGATGCATTAGAGATATATTCAGTTTGGCCAATATCAAATATCAGTTAAAGTCAATATCAGTTTTAAAATAAAATATACATTTATTTACTTTATTTTACTGTATTATTACTATTTTCATTCTTATTTTATTCTATTTTTTTTTTATACAGCACTTTGGTACACTGTGTTTTTTTTAAGTGCTTTATAAATAAATTTTATTTGATGAAATCTACACTCTAAAAAATGCTGGGTTGTTTCAACCCAACATTGTATAAAATATGAACAACCCCAGCT
>NW_015642820.1:1138688-1140814 GCF_001515625.1 Sinocyclocheilus rhinocerous
AACCCAAAAGTTGGGTTAGTCCATATTTGACCCAAAGTTGGGTTGAAACAACCCAACATTTTTTAGAGTGTATGGAAGCCCTCCAAATAAAATAAAAAGTAAAAAATATAATTGCAAGGTTATATTTCACAATTCAGACTTTTTTCTTGCAATTCTGAGGGGAAAAGTTAGTACTGTGAGACAAAAAATATCTAAATTGTGAGTTATAAACTGACAATTGTTACACTCTAAAAAAATGCTGGGTTGTTTCAACCCAACTTTGGGTCAAATATGGACTAACCCAGCTGTTGGGTTACATTTTTACATTCAATTTTTAACCCAAAAGTTGGGTTAGTCCATATTTGACCCAAAGTTGGGTTGAAACAACCCAGCATTTTTTAGAGTGTAGAACTCAGGTCTGCTACTCAAACTTTTCTGAGAAGAAAAATCAGAATTGTGAGATAAAAAATTCAAAAGTACGTTTTTTAAGTTTCAGTTATGATTTTTATGAAGCTTGTTTCCGCCATGGGATAAAAATAAAGTATATAATTGAGACTTTTTATCTCACAATTCTAAATTTTTTCCCTTACAGTTCTGAGAAACAGTCAAAACTGACAGATATCATTTTAGAATTGCATTTCTGAGAAGAAAAGTCTGAATAATGAGATAAAAATCTGCAATTGCCTGTTTATTTTTATTCGTTTTTATTCATTATGTGGAAACTAGCTTCTGTTGAAATAACTGTACAGTATTACCAGTATATCCCTGGTTTTATTTTAAATGATTTGTAAACATTACTTTGAAAAAAATAAATGCAAAACGTAACAGCTGTCCATTTCAGCTGATGCCACCAAGCTTTCTTATGAACTTTTTGCAATCCAATCAATTTCCAATAAATGAATCCAAGTTCCTGCTTACATTTATTTCAGACTCAGTTGTAAATATGTCACATTATGGATGTGTTGTATGTTTTTTTCTGTTGATCTTAACAGTTATGGTTATACTGGACTGTTAAAACACATGCATCGGTCAGTTTATTACTGTATATGTGTGTGAATCGTTTTCTCAACAGGAAATCGCTAAACAGCTACAGGAAGAAGAAGAAATGGAGATGAGACGGCAGAGGGTTGCTGCTGGTTACAATGACACTGACTGTGTTTCTCCACTCTGTGAAGGTAACTGTTTTTTCTCACAAATGCTTGATGTGAATGCAAGCATCTCATGTTGCACAACTGGTTTTGGTCTCCCTCCGTCAGGTTTGGGAGTCTGGGAGCAGGTGCTTCAGGACGCTGAGCTGGCCCGTAGACTTCAGGAGGAAGAGGATACGCTGCCTCACAGAGAGGTATGTTTGCTACTCGACCTGAGTCTGGATTATGGACCAGGATGGGGTTAGTTTTTCTATAACTTCAGGTTTGTGTAGAGTTTGGGACCAGTATTATTTAACAACATTAGTAGTATTCATTATCATGTCTTTTTGTTCAGCAGTTTCCTCAGAGCTCTGGATCAGAGGTGGATTTCATTGCGGCCCAAGTAGCTCAAGATGAGGTAGAAACATCATCAGGATAACTGGACTGATAAATTGATAAACAGATTGATACCAATTGTAATAAACAGCTCCATATTTTCATTTAGTGGAGATAGAACTTAAATACATCAAAAGTTTAAACTATCACTTCTTGATTCTCAAACGGTTAAGTAAATATCGGCTGTGATGATGCCACAAAACTCTGTAACTCCTCTGTACATCAATGCTCGTCAGGAGATCGCCCACTATATGCAGCGCCATCAGAGAAGAGTCAAAAACCGGCCACAAGACCTAGAGATCCAGACCAGACCTCCTGAACCAAGAGATGAAGGAAACACCACAACCAGGAAGGTCTGAATCAACCTCATTCACTTTACACATAAAAAAATGTTAAAGGGTTTGTTCACCCAAAAATGAAAATTCTGTCATTAATTACTCACCCTCATGTCGTTCCAAACCCGTAAGACCTCCGTTCATCTTCAGAACACAAATTAAGATATTTTTGATGAAATCTGAGAGCTCTCTGACCCTCCCATAGACAGCAAGTGTCCTTACACGATCAAGGTCCAGAAACGTAGCAAGGAGATCGGTAAAATAATCCATGTGACATCAGCGGTTCAAC
>NW_015642820.1:1141015-1143012 GCF_001515625.1 Sinocyclocheilus rhinocerous
AACGACTTTATTCAACAATTTGTCTCCTCCACGTCACCCTGGTGCCATTTTGGAAAGTCACAGAACAGCATACGCCGTTTACGTTCAGTGGATACTTTCCAAAATGGTGCCAGGGTGACGCGGAGGAGACAAATTGTTGAATAAAGTCGTTATTTTTTTTCTTTTGCGCACAAAAAGTATGCTCGTAGCTTCGAAAAATTGTGGTTGAACCCCTGATGTCACATGGATTATTTTAACGATCTCCTTGCTATGTTTCTGGACCTTGATCTTGTAAGGACAATTGCTGTCTATGGGAGGGTCAGAGAGCTCGCGGGATGCATCAAAAATATCTTTATTTGTGTTCCGAAGATGAACGTTGGTCTTACAGATTTGGAACGACATGAGGGTGAGTAATTAATGACAGAATTTTTGGGTGAACTAACCCTTTAAGAATACGTTCAGTGGATACTTTCCAAAATGGTGCCAGGGTGACGCGGAGGAGACAAATTGTTGAATAAAGTCGTTATTTTTTTTCTTTTGCGCACAAAAAGTATGCTCGTAGCTTCGAAAAATTGTGGTTGAACCCCTGATGTCACATGGATTATTTTAACGATCTCCTTGCTATGTTTCTGGACCTTGATCTTGTAAGGACAATTGCTGTCTATGGGAGGGTCAGAGAGCTCGCGGGATGCATCAAAAATATCTTTATTTGTGTTCCGAAGATGAACGTTGGTCTTACAGATTTGGAACGACATGAGGGTGAGTAATTAATGACAGAATTTTTGGGTGAACTAACCCTTTAAGAATACAAGATCATTTTCATGACAACCTCAGGCATTTTATTGTTTTTATGTAAGAGTTCTGCTAAGTAAAACATGTGAATGCATAAACATTTACAATATAGGTGTTATATGGCATTAAAGGGATAGTTCACCCAAAAATGAAAATTACCCCATGATTTACTCATCCTCAAGCCATCCTAGGTGTATATGACTTTCTTCTTTCAGACGAATACAATCGGAGATATATTAAAAATGTTCTGGCTTTTCCAAGCTTTATAATGGCAGTGAATGGGGGTTGAGATTTTGAAGTAGAGGTCTGCATTCCCGTGGCTCTCCCGCGGGAACCATGGGACCCGACCAGATTTTTGCGCCGCAGGATTAAATTCCTGGATAAAACGTGGCAGCGGTCGGTAACTCTGGTGTAATTTGAACGGGAGCGGGCGGTATAACAATATCCCGTTCCCGACGTCCATTCAGAACTTTACAAATTTACAATGAATTTAAGACAGTTAAAAATAGAAAATGTATGATTATACATACATAAAATACAGTGCAATCAGTTTGGACATTGCACAGCGCTCATTCAATAAACAGCTAAACAGATGAGTTTTGAGTCTAGATTTAAATGTGACTAATGTTTTAGCACATCTGATCTCTTCTGGAAGCTGATTCCAACTGCAGGCGGCATAATAGCTAAAAGCGGATTCCCCTTGTTTTGTGTGAACCCTTGGTATTTCTAACTGACTCGATCCTAATGATCTGAGTGGTCTGTTAGGTTTATATTCAGTGAACATATCTGCAATGTATTTAGGTCCTAGGCCATTGAGTGACTTATAAACGAGTAAAAGTACTTTAAGCAGCATAACTGTTTTCAACATTGACAATAATACGAAAATAAGGATGGAGCAAAGTGTGGATGCGCTGTCCTTGAAGGACGTTCAACTCCGTTTTGTTTATATTTTGCTTGGCCTATAATTTAAAATGACAGATGTCTTATTTATTTTTCTCTGCGACACTTTTTCCTATTGTGTTGTAAATGTTAAATTAATTGTATCCTGACAAGACGAATAAAAATAAGAAATATAATTTTTGTACAACATTCTTATTTTCTCTGACACTTTTTTTCCTACTGTGTTGCATAAAATATGAAACAAATTTTGTGTCTTAAGATAATTCATATAAATTCAAGTCAAAGTCAATAAATTCAAGACTCTTGACAAGACGAATAAAATAACA
>NW_015642820.1:1143387-1160676 GCF_001515625.1 Sinocyclocheilus rhinocerous
ACGGGGCTGAACTCGGGGCCGGGAGCCCTTCCTGGGCTTAACGGGGGATCAGGAGCCCTCCCTGGGCTTAACGGGGGATCAGGAGCCCCCCCTGGGCTAAACGGGGGATCAGGAGCTAAACGGGGAATCAGGAGCCCTCCCTGTGCTTAACTGGGGATCCGGAGCCCTCCCTGGGCTGAACTGGGGATCTGGGAAGCGCTTACGAGGTGCTGGCACAGAAGGCGCGTCCTCGCGCCACACAACATCCTACGGGGAGGGGGGGGCGCTCTGGAGGTCCCTCAGGACAGAGCGGTACCCGTTTGCGGCGCCATGGCGGATCAGGCAGCTCGGGGAGCCATGGCGGATCAGGAGACTCGGGAGGCCATGGCGGATCAGGAGCCTCGGGAGGCCATGGCGGATCAGGAGACTCAGGAGACCATGGTGGATCCTCCGTGGACTTGGTTGGCTCGGTCACAGGCATATGGCCCCCCCCAAAATCTTCTTGCCTCCTTTGATTCCTTTTCTGGCTCGGGGTGAAAGGCGTGGTCGGTGGGCTTGACTGGGGAACCGCCGGCGGGCTTACCACAGGAGTAACGGGCGGGCTTGCCATAGGAGCGGCCGGCGAACTTGACTCGGCAACGGCCGGCTGACTTGACATCGGAACGGCCGGCGGGCGGGACAGAGCCGCGGCCGGTGGGCATGAGACAGCAGTGGGCGGCGGGTTTGAGAATGCCGCGGACGGCAGCGGGCTTGACTGGGGATCAGCTGACAGACTGGACGGCGGGCTTGACTTCCCCGCGGCCGGCAGGCTGGGTCTGGCTGGGGGCAGGACGCTCTCCAGACACCGGAGGATCCCTTCCCTCCAGCTTAGTCCTGGTGTCTGGGAGGTCCACGGGGCGATGGAAGTTGGCCCCGTGCCAGAACAGCGAGTTGATGGTGGCATCATCGAATGCCGTCGCCGTGGCGAGCCCGCAGAACTCCCACGAATGAGTATTCACCAGCGGGAGATCTCGGCGAGCCAGGGCGATGAACCGAGTGGCCATTTCCATGCTGCGATGGGGGAAAACCAGGGAAAACAAAAACTGTCAAAAAAGCCGGGAAAACAAACACGGGGAAAAGACGCTGCTCACTTTTTGTTAGGTCCAGTATTCTGTCACTGAGACGAAGGAGCGAACAGACGAGGAGTAGAATTCAAACCAACAAGTTTTAATGCCATCCAGGGAACAAGGAATACACACATAACACGGGTAGACATGTACAATACCGGACGCCGAACTAAAGACAGGGAACACTATTTAAACACATGACAGGATGAGGAGAGGACGAGACACACCTGGGATCAATGGAAATAAAACGGGGAACACCTGGAATCAAATCAACATAATCAGGACACTAACCAAATATGGGCATAGGAAGGTACATGGGGAGCAATACACACACAAAACACGGAACAAAGTCTGACTTGCGGGAGCGGGACTAAAAAAAATAGTCCCGCGCAGACCTCTATTTGGAAGCCCAAAAAAGTGCATCCATCCATCATAAAAAGTGCTCCACATGGCTCCGGGAGGGGAGAATTGATGCGTTTGTGTAAGAAAAATATCTATATTTAAAACGTTATAAACCGTAATCTCTAGCTTCCACTAACTGTCGTACACGTGTTCAGGAGAGAGTGGCGTTCCAGCGGAGGGTGTAGTCGTAGCGTAAGCTCCAGTGAGAATATGCTAGTCTCACGAGAACTAAGTTTTGTTTACAGCAAAGGAAAACCAGTCTCCTCTTGGCTTATATCGAAATCCTCTGACATTTTTCTTTACAAATCCTTGTTTTGTACTTCTAATTCGTGACTGGTGTTTTGTTTTGCTCTCTCCTCTACGCTTCTGCGTTCATCACTACATACAACAGTTAGCGGAAGCTAGAGATTACGGTTTATAATTGTTTTATAACTTGTTTTCAGCACGAGATAAACATTTATTTCATTGACTTCATATCTTGCAATTCTGACTGTTTTTCCCCACAATTCTGAGTTTATATCTGGCAGTTATGACTTTTTACTCAGAATTACAAGTTTATGTCTTAACATGCAATTTTGAGTTTATATCTCACAATTCCAGCTTTTTTATAATTGTGAGAAAAAAAATCTGAATTGTGAGATAAAATGTTGCAATTACCTTTTTATGTGGAACAACATTTTGTTTGCAATTTGTTTCACATTTCTGTTTTTGTGTAAATGGACATTTTGTAATTTAGTTTGACATTTTGGGCCGTTGTCGTCTCAATTTTTAGTCTCTTCAGATGTTGCGTGAGAGGCTGAACTCAGACGGACTGCATTCACCTGTGGAAGAGGAAGACTATTCCATAGAAAGCCATCTAGCAAGCCCATCATGCACTGCGCTGTAAGTCACACGTTCTTTATCACACACATTCTCAAAAACACCTTTCAACACTTACAGTATCTTCATCTCTTTTCAGCCGAAACCAACACATACACAATATTGCCGAAGAACTGGACCCAACGTTCAAGGCTAGGAAGCGTGAGAGCCAAACTTCCACCAGCCCCCCATCAGGTATGAACACACTGTTATATAATAGGAAAGTTCAATAAGTGTATTTGTGCCACATCAGCAGCCATTTCCTGTTTTCTCAGCAGGTCTATGTTTAGCCCCTCGTAACCCGCACAGCATCTTTTATGACTATTTACCAGAACCCACCTTCATACCACCAACTAAAAGGCAGAGCGACAAAGCAGGACGTCACAAAGCCAAAGACAAGAAAGAGAACTGTAAACAGCAGTGAACATGTGACTAACTTACTGTAGTGTTGTCTTTTGAGTGTCTAAACAAGTATTGTAGAATCCAATTTATGGACACAGATTAAACTCTTAGACTGAGTAACAATTCATGGTTTCATCATGTTGTTGTATGGCATCACACAACATGACGGCACCAAGGGAGATGTACGTAATTTAAGATAAGCACTTACTTTTAAACTATTAAAATACACAGAAGCAAAGTTCCTTCATTATATGATGATTAAAAACCTGTTTTAAAGGTAGGGTAAGTGATTTCGGAGAGGCTAGCAATAGCAAGCTAGCTTTGAAAGCATAAGATCCCACCCTTCCTGCAAATCATTCTCCAGAGCCACGCCACCTCCAAAACACATGACACTATGAGAGATGGCACTGGTGGAGGGTTCAATGCATAATATTACAATAATAACACCTTTCATCCTCGGTTGATCTGCAGTAGCGCAATGTAACACGCTGATGACGTATCTTGTCTGCGCAAACGTGCGTGGAGGTATGCAAATACATACGTTGATAGGCAGGTAGGACAGCCTATAGGAGCCCTCGGACCGAGGAATATGATTGGACAAACATTTTATGGTCCTACTCCTTCCACAGACAATATAAATACATTTAGACTACTTAACTTAGTGATTGCTATCAGGATGTGAAGAGACTTTCAACCAGCATAACAAAAATGTTTTTGAACCAAATCACCTACCCTGCCTTTAAATGCTTGTATTAAAATTTTTTTCATCTTCAGGTTTAGTCATTTAATGTACATGCAGTGGAATAACATCTTTGTTATTAACAAATAAAACAAGTAAAAAAAAATTAAAAAACTGGAAAAAAATAGTTAAAAAGACACCATAGGCCTTTTATTTTATGTTTGTATAAGGGATGTCATGCCTTATTTCTGCTATTTTTGTGTTGTGCCATACAATCGCCTTATTCCAGTATTTTCCAAGGGTTTTAATGCACATTTGTTTTGTAAATGTGTGTTCCTCATTTTCAATTCTAAAAAAGAACAGCAAGTCTGTGTTTACTGATATTATTGGGAAACATTCATCTGAAGTTCAGAGGTCAAAAAAGACCCTGAGAAGTCTTTTATCAGAATGTGAAGATTCAGGGGTTTTGCAGTTGGAAATTTAGTGGATTTAAATGAATGCTATGCAGGGGAATTCTGATGGTGTTGAAATAAAATATCAAACACCGTCACATCCTGACAGTCCACAATATTTCAGTGCAGAGGTCTCTGCACCCCCCACACATACTTTAACCTTTTGTGCATGTGCAGCGTGGCGATGACATGAAGCATGAAGGCCTCTCTGTTCTGAAAGGCTAAAGATCAACTCAACCCCTGCTGAGTCTAGACATCTCATATTTGAGGATTTCTGTGTTTTGTTTTTGTATTGTGTTAACATCTTATATATTTTCACAATAAAAGTCATTTGAGCACAATTTGAGCATGAATTCCTCTTAAAGGAAAAGTGGGCAACTGAACTTGTATGAAGTTCAGAGGTCTCATGTTTGAGTTTTTTATTTCTCTTTTTATTGTAACATCTTAGTGTTTTTATAAGTCATTTCATAAGTCATTTGAGCACATTTTGAGATTGACCACCTCTTTTCTGAAAGTCTAAAGAGCTACTGAACTCCTACTGAGTTTGCAGGTCTCATATTTGAGGACTTTTTTTCTTTTGTATAATGTGTGTTAACGTTACGTGTTTTCAAAATAAAAGTCATCTGAGCACATTTTGAGCATGAACATCCCTTTTTCTTAAATGGCAAGAGGGCAACTGAGCTTTCATATTTTAATCATATTTTAATTGTCCCCTCTTTTTTTCGTGTTAACATCTTACATGTTTTCATAATTTAAAAAAAGTCATCTGCGCACATTTCAGAAAGGTTTGATTCTTAGCAGTAAACATTTTAGTAAACAAAATGTATTGTTTCAGAACATGGGCATAATAAGAAAACATGGTACATTCAACATCTTAAATACTTCAGCTACTTTAAAGCAGCACTATGTAACTTTTTCTGTGTTCAAAATTTGCAAAATGTATAAAATGAGCGAGTACATAATGAATTAATCTTCCAAACCGCGTTTTTGTCTTATTCCGAATCGCTACGGTTCACTTATAATAAGTACTTATATTTGGACTATTGTAGCCTGGTCGGGTCGTCACCGCTGCGGAGTAACACATACCTGCGTGAATCGCCATAGACATAAACTTAGAGAAGTAGCTCCGGTTGGAATGTTCTTCCGCGGGATGTGTGCAGTTCTGTTTATTAACCGCTTGAGCGCCAAAAGTTACATAGTGCTGCTTTAATAGCAACAAAATGGCACAAACATCATGAATACAGTTTTAATGACAGGATTCCAGTAGAATTCAGTAAATAAATTACACATTACATAGATATTATACATATCTGCATATAACTACAAATAAACGCTCATTTATGTTCAGCTTGCTACACAACACAGTTCATGCTACCAAAGGCCCGATATCCTGTGAGACCAGCGAGGCGGTCGAACTCTGATTGCTACCGCCGTGTTCCTGCTGCGGAAAACAGAAGCTGGGTTCATCAAGAAGAGACATTTGAGTCTGTCCTCCTGCTGAGCAAAAGACACACAGAAAAACATGTTCATGCTAGAAAGGTGCATGAAGATACAAGAGCTCTCTAGCAAACCTATGTGCTGAATAACTAAAGAAAGCACACAAAGATGTTTACCTGCATGAGTTTCCTTTTCAACATGGGGTTTCTGAGTGGCCTTTCCTCTTCTCCACTCCAGGAAGAGGATTGTAGCAACAGGTATTGCTATGCTGATGAGCCCAAAGATGATGAGAATAACAGTGACCTCTGTAGCAAATAGCAACAATGCCAATGGAAATCAAATTTATAGTTTTACATCGTTTAAAAGGTAATCTTACACACACACATATACACACATCCTCCTATGATGTCTGTTATCAGTGAGGTCAGTTTGAACGTGGCCCACATATTCTCTGCTATTTATTTCTGTCATTCATACCACTTTCCGTGTCACTTGCAGGCAACACTGTTGGTTTGGGGTCTGGTTTAGGGCCACAGATTACATCTGTGTATGCATTTCCAGGCACTATTATTTGATGGTCTGGCTTCGTACATCTGTGGGTTGAGAGATACAGTGTTTAACATTGCTTATGATACGTAGCTACATGAATAGGTGAATGAAAAGATGGGAAATGCATCATACTTGGTCCAGTTTATGCAGTATTGATGGATCTTGTCATTGTACGTCCCTGGAGGACATGGCTCACAGCCTTGTGAATTCACACAAGAAATATCTTGCAGTCAGATGCCTATTTTTTTTGTTTTAAATCAAAAAACGGATCAGTTATCTCTATTCAGACTCACCTGTTGCACTGGGCTGGTGTCCCTTGACACACTCTTCAATGCATCTAGAGCATTTGTCATTAGCACATCGATATCCCGGTTTGCACTCACAAACTGTGTCGCTGCTGGCGGTGCAGTTCACCTTCACCTGCCTGTTTTTACCTGGAGCAGAGGACCTCATCAAAACACAAGCAGCTACATTCATCATACTGAATCTCATCTGAGTGACACTAGATGTGAATAGCACAGAACCAAACGTGTTCTCAGCTCCTAATGTGACCGATACTGTTGCTTTTCAAACTGAAAATCATACACAAATTTATGTCACGATGACAAAATTATACCTAAAATTATATTAGATTTCGCGAAGATAAAATTTCCAATTTTTGGGTCAGTCTATTAACTATGGAAGCTTGTTTGCAAAATAAAAAAAGTAATTGTGACTTTTTATCTCACAATTTAGATTTTTTTCCCCTCGCAGTTGTGAGTTTGTATGGAAATATGTCAATTCAATCCCACATCTGGCCCGCATGGATTTCACGTGGGCCAGATGTGGACCGGATCTGAGCTAACACTATGTTGCTGTCTGGGAAACTATGTATTTGCATACCCCTGTGCAGCCAATAGCAAGAGTTTGGGGCGTGGCTATTGTGACAGGCTGAGCCACAGGGTGTTTAGCCAGTGGGGAAAAAGAAATTCAGATTCCATTAGAGATCTTACAGAAATTCGAAGACTTGCCAAAATACTCAGAGACAGAGGGTAAACATCGGCAGCGTTTTTACAAGAAGGAGGAATTTGATGAAATGTTTGAGTTTCAGTTGATTAGAAGAACTTGCAGAGTTTCTTCTCAACAGGTAAGCTGCAACCTGATTGGTCCCTTTCCCTTAGACCCACCCACACATGTAAACATCATCAGAATATGTCTTTTTTTTTTTTGCCAGAACACATGGACATGAACGGGCAGTGGGATGTAAGGATGGTCTGGACAGCTACCGCCGTGTTCCTGCTGCGGAAAACAGAAGCTGGGTTCATCAAGAAGAGACATTTGAGTCTGTCCTCCTGCTGAGCAAAAGACACACAGAAAAACATGTTCATGCTAGAAAGGTGCATGAAGATACAAGAGCTCTCTAGCAAACCTATGTGCTGAATAACTAAAGAAAGCACACAAAGATGTTTACCTGCATGAGTTTCCTTTTCAACATGGGGTTTCTGAGTGGCCTTTCCTCTTCTCCACTCCAGGAAGAGGATTGTAGCAACAGGTATTGCTATGCTGATGAGCCCAAAGATGATGAGAATAACAGTGACCTCTGTAGCAAATAGCAACAATGCCAATGGAAATCAAATTTATAGTTTTACATCGTTTAAAAGGTAATCTTACACACACACATATACACACATCCTCCTATGATGTCTGTTATCAGTGAGGTCAGTTTGAACGTGGCCCACATATTCTCTGCTATTTATTTCTGTCATTCATACCACTTTCCGTGTCACTTGCAGGCAACACTGTTGGTTTGGGGTCTGGTTTAGGGCCACAGATTACATCTGTGTATGCATTTCCAGGCACTATTATTTGATGGTCTGGCTTCGTACATCTGTGGGTTGAGAGATACAGTGTTTAACATTGCTTATGATACGTAGCTACATGAATAGGTGAATGAAAAGATGGGAAATGCATCATACTTGGTCCAGTTTATGCAGTATTGATGGATCTTGTCATTGTACGTCCCTGGAGGACATGGCTCACAGCCTTGTGAATTCACACAAGAAATATCTTGCAGTCAGATGCCTATTTTTTTAGTTTTAAATAAAAAAACGGATCAGTTATCTCTATTCAGACTCACCTGTTGCACTGGGCTGGTGTCCCTTGCCACACTCTTCAATGCATCTAGAGCATTTGTCATTAGCACATCGATATCCCGGTTTACACTCACAAACTGTGTCGCTGCTGGCGGTGCAGTTCACCTTCACCTGCCTGTTTTTACCTGGAGCAGAGGACCTCATCAAAACACAAGCAGCTACATTCATCATACTGAATCTCATCTGAGTGACACTAGATGTGAATAGCACAGAACCAAACGTGTTCTCAGCTCCTAATGTGACCGATACTGTTGCTTTTCAAACTGAAAATCATACACAAATTTATGTCACGATGACAAAATTATACCTAAAATTATATTAGATTTCGCGAAGATAAAATTTCCAATTTTTGGGTCAGTCTATTAACTATGGAAGCTTGTTTGCAAAATAAAAAAAGTAATTGTGACTTTTTATCTCACAATTTAGATTTTTTTCCCCTCGCAGTTGTGAGTTTGTATGGAAATATGTCAATTCAATCCCACATCTGGCCCGCATGGATTTCACGTGGGCCAGATGTGGACCGGATCTGAGCTAACACTATGTTGCTGTCTGGGAAACTATGTATTTGCATACCCCTGTGCAGCCAATAGCGAGAGTTTGGGGCGTGGCTATTGTGACAGGCTGAGCCACAGGGTGTTTAGCCAGTGGGGAAAAAGAAATTCAGATTCCATTAGAGATCTTACAGAAATTCGAAGACTTGCCAAAATACTCAGAGACAGAGGGTAAACATCGGCAGCGTTTTTACAAGAAGGAGGAATTTGATGAAATGTTTGAGTTTCAGTTGATTAGAAGAACTTGCAGAGTTTCTTCTCAACAGGTAAGCTGCAACCTGATTGGTCCCTTTCCCTTAGACCCACCCACACATGTAAACATCATCAGAATATGTCTTTTTTTTTTTTGCCAGAACACATGGACATGAACGGGCAGTGGGATGTAAGGATGGTCTGGACATTAGTTAAAAAGGAAAAATATATGGCCTACATTAAATCCTGTACCTGAACACTTATCACATATCTTGCACACCCATGGGTTTCCATCAGTGATAAAGTTGTCTGTTTCACACGGAGTACACAAAGCATTTGGATCTGGACCACAAGTAGCGACAAGACGGTTTCCTGCAACAAACACACACATACACTTTGAACATCTGGAAATGAATAAAGCTTTAGTATAAAAAAATTAACAATGAAACACTGACATAAATTGATGAGGAATATTTAATTGACTGTTTCTAGTAGACTAATCTGATAAATAAATGAGTGAGTTTGTTTTTCGATTACTATGCTTATTTGTAGTATAGGAAATAAATAATAACCTAATTTAAATAACATATTAATTAAAATAACAAATTAAAGAAAAAATTAAACATAGAAGCATCTTCACACATGGACTTTTGAACCTCACTCTGTATTCTACATCAGACAGAGTTTCCTTCTGGTGAAAAGACATCTCTGATGCACGATAATCAAATCGAAAGTGAACCTCAGATGTGGTTTTTATCATATGATCGCACATGATCATGAGGGGAAACTGAGATGCACTTTATATTACGTTCTTCATATGTACTTAAAACAGACTAGATACTATGAACTACATTTACATTGACTCGTGTGCTTGATAACACACTGTCAGTAATATTCTCCTAGTAATTCTATTTCCAGTTTTGGGGTTTAGTCCTTTCAAAACACTTTCTCCAGCACCTCTCATGAAAATATCAAATGCATTCAAAATCATATGCCAGAAATTAAATGCATAAAAATTGTCATTTGGTTTCTATTTACATTGATATTAGTGGTGTTGCTTGTTAATTTTTTGCTTTTTTTTATTTATTAATAGTAATTAAATGTACTATAGTATTACAAAAATCATAATTTCCATTGAGACAAATCCTGGCATCTCTCTACATTAAACATTTCCTTTCTTATGTGACCTTTTTTGTATTATTAAATCTTACTAAAATACTAAATGTTACATTGTACTCTCTAAGTATATCATGGTACAAAGTATTTGTTTCTCTATTTCTTCTTTTCCCTCTCTTTTTACCCATGCAATCGTTCTTTTTTTCAGTTTACAGCAATAAACAATAAGCATTCTTTAAAGTTTTTTTTTAACCAAATGCCCCTTTTATAAGCCTTTTATATGGGGCTAAAAGGAGAAAAAATATGATTTCAGTATGATTTTTTTTTCCTTTACAAAATTTGTGTCAAATTATTCCTACGGGAATTTTGCACATCAAGCAAAAATATAAGCAAAAAGTAATTACATTTACATTTAGTAATTTAGCCGACGCTTTTATCCAAAGCGACTTACAAATGAGGACAATGGAAGCAATCAAAATCAACAAAAGAGCAATGATACACAAGTGCTAGAACAAGTCTCAGTTAGCTTAACGCAGTACACGTAACAAGGGTTTTTTAAATTATATAATAAATAAAAAGAAAACAGAATAGAAAAAGAATAGAGCAAGCAAATGTTAGAGGCCCCTTTTTTTTGCTTTTTGTTAATTGTATATTAACAAACCCAGCAATTGGGTTGTTTTGACCCAGTGGTTGCGTTACTACCCAGAAGGTTGGGTTAAACATTTAACCCAACCGCTGGGTCAAAACAACCCAATTGCTGGGTTTGTCCCTATTTTACCCAGCACTGGGTTGTATTTAACCCAGCATTTTTTAGAGTGTATATACTTTTACTAGCCAAAGGTCAAGTCAAGATCTGTAGTTTAAAAGCATATTTATATTGCTTGCCATACATACATTTATATAAAGTAGTTAACATTTGGATCAAAAAAGTTCATCAAAGTTGTCCTAAGACAAGAACGCATTTTGGTTTTAGGACAACTTTGATGAAAGGTTTTGATCCACTTCAAATGTTGACTAGTGTATATATTATCAGTCATTTTATCCCAAAGCTAATCATTCCTTTTCAAAACTCACCTGGTTTACACTTCTTACAGCACTTTATACTGGAGTCCCTCAAATCAAAGTTAAAGTCCAGACATCCAGATTCCACACTGTGTCCTGCAGCCAGAACCAGGACAGACACAGCCAGGATCAGTCCATGGAGCAGCTTCATCCTCCACGACAAGCCGTCTGTTAACACAAGTCTCTGACAGAATACTGATCTGCTCTAGTGAGCTGCTTCTATACAAAGTCTGAAGAGCTCACACGTAAAACCACATTTGTAAGTTCCTCAACGTCACAAATACAATCACATGTACACACACGCACACACACACACACACGCATATAAAAGAGGCACATAACCATGAATGAATGACTCATCAGCTTTTTTTTTTTCATAAATGTTAACGAGCCAGTTCAAAGTGCAGGGATATTCCTTTCTCTTTAGTAATAAAATAATGTCTTTAATTTCATTTTTGAAAGGGGAACCACAACCAATGTGAAATCTACGCCATTTAACTATATTTTATATCAGGGAAAACAATGCAGTGATTAACATTTACAATTACAATCCACTGATCCCCCCACATAACAAACTTGTTTTCTATTTCTGTTTAATCTTAGCAGCCCATCCAGACAGGTCTAATGATTTAATCAACATATAATCCAAATTTACTTTAATTTAAATTTACTTTGAAACATTTTTCACTCAAAAACTGCTAGTAAATTTGACAAATAATTACAAAGAAACATCAAGTAACACATTGAATTACAGTAAACATGAAATTTTGACGTAGAAAGACTGAAGTATTTTCTTATAAAATATACTGCGGTAATTTTAGTTTTATTTACAATTTTGAAAACATCTTTTTTACAGTCTATTATTATTTATTTATTTTTAATCTTATTTTGAATGATTCATCAGTGCATATTATTCCAAAGGGAAAAACAATCAGCAAAATGAATAACCTCTGAAACAACTTTCCTTTTTTGACCAATGGATGTACAAAAGTAAAATGAACTGCAAACAATTTCATGCTGACTTTAAACACAGCATATTTAAATAAAACGAGCTAGCCTCTAAAATTCTTAATTTATAAATCTAGTTAAAATGTTAAACGGTAGGCAGTATACACATTTGGCCTTTAAAATTCAAAGACAGTCCATCCCATCTTTCAATAACACATTTAAATCAGGCATGTATTAATAGCCTTATTTTTCAAATGTAACATCACTGCTGATAAATATTTATTCTCTGTAAGCAGGAAAATCCCCTTTTACCTGCAGCCCTGTTTATTACAGTGACATTTACATATTTAAATATGTGGGAATTATTGTAACACTGTTGATGTCATTGTCTGGGGTTTCCTGCATAAGATCAGTGCTCCTCCTCACTTCTATGGCTTCTGAACGGAGACCTCCATGTCTCCCTCTGCAGGCCAAAGTTGGGAGTTCTGAGTCCCGGTGTGAACACACTGGGCATGCTCCTCAACAGTCCCGATTTAATCTCATCATTTCTCTTTTTCATAAGTGCCAGAGCTGGAGTCAGGGGCAGATTATCACAGTTCTGAAAGACAACAGAAGCGGGTCATTTCTTAAAGTTCTAAAGGAACATCTGGCTCATTTAACCACTTTAAGAGTACCAGCCTAATAAAATTTTAAAAAATAAAAATAAAAAATAAAAAATTATAAAATAAAATAAAATAATAAAATAAAATAAAATAATAAAATAAAATAAAAAATTATAAACATTTCAATTAAATTAAATTGATTAAATTCTAGGAGGATGAACTTCTGATTATGCATTAACAATGTAGTGTTATTGCGTTAAAAATGTACATGACCAATCCTACAATAGCAAGAGTTTTTAAGAAACAATCACAGTAATGTAATGTTTAATGTAATATTTTTTTGAGTTGTTGTTATACTCTACCATTCAAAAGTTTGGGGTTGGTAAGATTTTTTTAAATATTTTTGAAAAAAAAAAGTATCTTTGGCTCAACATTTATTTGATCAAAAATACAGTAAAACAGTAATATTGAGAAATATTATTACAATTTCAAATAGCTGTTTATTGATTGAATATGAATTCAAATGTATTTTATTCTGTGATGGCAAAGTTGAATTTTTAACATCATTACTCCAGTCTTCAGTGTCACATGGTCCTTCAGAAATCATTCTAATATGCTGATTTGCTGTTCAAGAAACATTTCTTATTATTATAAATCCTGAAAAAAATTGTGCTGCTTATTCAATTTAATTTATTTATTCATTTTGTTGAAATTGTTATCAATTTAAATTAATGTTATTTTTGATCAATTTATTGCACCCTTCTTGAATACAAGTATTAATTTCTTAAAAAAAAAAAAAACTTACTAAACTACTAAACTAAACTTACTAAACTCTATGTGTACTTTTGAGACAGTGTGATGTTGTATATTTTAAATCTAGAATAGTTCTCTTCTAGGGTTCAGTTGTACATGTATGTTTACTGAGGAATAAGTTATAACTGACAACAAACATGCCACAGATGTGGTTCACGGAAATAAATTCAAAATAACAATGTTTCATTAATAATGACATGAAATATGCCTGAAATATCAGTGGCAACATGAGAGTTTTAATGGCTCTTTTAGTGCTAACTGTGTGTTTATCTTTTATCCTAACAGCTGGCACATAAAGTGCATATGAATGAGAAATCTCGTTCTCTCTTACGGTGGTTCGAGCGTTTGATGCCGTGTCTGAACGCTGTAAATTGAGGTCCAGTGTGGATTTGCTGACGCCTGGCGCCGGGTTGTCTGTCCTCTGCTGTCCTGAGGAACTCGCACGTGCATTGACCCGCTTAAGAATGTCGCTCAAAGTGCTGAAAGTCTTGCTCCGTGACAGTTCTGACGGCTTTTGTGAGAAAAGCAAACAACATCCCTTAACTAAAGTAAAAATCACTGTAATGAATGATCTTGAGTGACTTGCGGCTTTCATTAAATGGTGGCTACTAATGAAAAAAGGATATATACATGTGTATGTGTGTGTGTGTGTGTCTGTGTTTATACAAAGTTCTGGCATGAAACTCTAGATGGCGCAGTCCAATAGGTCTAACTTAATATGACATGATGACATCATTATCACATTTCACAGCTGATTGGTTCTCTCCTGTATCGGTAGCCAATGAGCTCGCTGCTCAACATTCAAATACTTATCTATTGCTTGTGGTAGCAGTTGCAGCACATGAGGGGGGACCCCCCTCGAGACACGATTGGGCTAGTTTTGGGCTAGTTTTGAGTAGAAATTGGACGGGTTTTGTTTGCGAAAACGTGACAACCCTGCCCTCCACCTTCCCCAGCTCCACCTGTATAGATCTGCTACAAATTAATCTTTGTTGTCATGAATAATGACTTGGAAGGATGAATAATGAATAATTTCATCAGTACAGGATTTATTTAGATTCAATTACATAATAATATCATATTAATATAGAATTTATTTGACATGCATATATAGGCAATTTTATGGGAGCTCAGAATCTGGCTCATGCAATCAAATTTTAGGGCTGAACATCGTTATATGTTAACATCCAGCAGCATACCTTAAAATTAGCTTGTGTGGTTCCTTCAGGGTTCGTCGTATCTCCTAAAACTCTGTCCCTCCTCAGGTAAGGCTCTCGTCTCCCAGAGGCTCCGAGCTCTTCCTCCGATGTCATGTCCATTCGGTGAGCGCGAGATTTGTACACAGGAAACCTCTCCTCACTTTCCGCATTCAGTAGAGGATACGTGATTCTGTCAGGAATCTGCAGAGGCCTTTGGATGAAAGAGATTAGCACAAATTTTGTTAACATCTATCCAAATATTTGTCTTTCACTCTACTGGTCTTTCTGATTGTCTCTTTTGGACCGGTTGTAATATTTACCTGTTCACCACCTCATTGCAATGCATATCTCCTGGAGAGTAATGTCGCCTACAACAGAAAACGACCATGTGTGTTAAGCGCAAACACGTCTAACGATACATCTGTACGTATGAGATTACATGAAAAGCCTTTTGAGAAATACTGACCTTGGTCTTTGATATTCTGGATGCCTTATATCTGACAGAAACATTGAACTAAACCTGAAATGCAATGAGATAAGACTGAGTAAACATGTTTGTACAGAAAAAAACATCCTAGGATGAATATTTGACCTAAATCTGAAATACAATAGGAAGCAGCTTCAGGATTGTGATCTTTAAAGTTATAGCAGCTTAGAGAATATGAAATCATATTATAAAACGGATAGTTCCAGTTCTTGATTCTGATTGGTTGAGCCACTTTCGAAGCTGTAAATTACTCTACAAACAAACACCTGCCCAGTGTGTATATTGCTGCGTCTGTGTGTTGCTCGGCAACCACTTTGTTGCAACCACAACCGTTTCTGAGGAACTACATTGTTTGGCGGAAGAATAATGTATTTATTAATATCATCACATTTTATTTGCTTTGTTTTATTTAGTGAAACCTCACTACGTATATGGAATAACCGTTTTATAAAAGCAATAAGCCCCGTGAAGCTGTGGTTTACAGTGAATTTATAACAGCTCCTATAACAGCTGTCATGCCTAAAGGTATTTGCACACGGAGTCAAAAAGTTTCGTATGTATTTTTTTGTTTTTGTTTTTCGTATTAGTCATCCCTTCCTATCAAAATGCTTGCTACGGATGCGAAAAAGCAGAAAATCAAACCTGGTCCGGATTTTTTTATGACGGACGAAAGTTTTGGAGGCAGTGTGTAAATGTGATTGACACAATGTGAGGTCGTATTCATTTTTAACGTGCAAAAATTTCGGACGAGAATTTCGGACTCAGTGTTCAATTACCTTAACATTGCCCCTTAACTTAGCTGTTATAAATCAAAGTCCCTTTAAGACAAGTCATGTCACTTGGCAGCTATCTTTGAAACGCCTCTCGGGCATGCAATGCAACTCCACAATGCAACTCCTGTATCTTTGAATGGGGAAACATCAAATTTTCCAAAACTGTTCACTAAGCTTTCGATTAAATTTCATATTTGAAATCACCAAAGAAATCTGACAACTGTGTCATGTTTATTTTGCTCAAATAGCATTATAAAAAGTGTATTATTCAGGCTAGGCCAGCCAGTGCGCATGCGCAGTCCTGAGTGCACGTCTCAGAACGCTGACTATTTCTATAGCAACCGGGACTTCTAATGGCAAATATATAATTATATATTTATAATTGCCTTTATTTTCAATTATACACAAATCTAACAAATTTGTAAAAGTTTAAGACAGTGATGTCTACATTGTATTTTTGTGGCACAACATCACAAAATAATATTATATTTAGTCATATTATATTGTTTATCATAACACTTTCAGGTCAGCTAATTCTTTTTTAAGATTTATTTTTAGATTTATTTTTATTGATAGGAAAGATCATAATAAGGAGGGGGGGATTGGGAAAGGTCCTTGAGTCAGGATTCGAACTCGGGACGCCCGTAGCGCAACAGTGCTGAATGTCGATATAACCGTATTAATGGTGGTTTCTAGTAAAAGGGATAGTTCACAGAAAAATAAAAATTCTGTCATTAATTACTCACCCTCATATCGTTCCAAACCCATAAGCCCTTCGTTCATCTTCGGAACACAAATTAAGATATCTTTGATGAATTCCGAGAGCTCTCTGACCCTCCCATAGATAGCAAGGATCCTACCACGATCAAGGTCCAGAAACATAGTATGGACATTGTTGAAATAATCCATGTGACATCAGTGGTTCAACCGTGTGCTTTGATCTGAACGTAAACAACATATGCTGTTCTGTGTCAGTAGCATCACGCGCATACGTTGTTTACGTTCCGATCAAAGCACGCGCATACGTGGTGATACTCTCCAAAATAGCATCAGGGTGATGAGGAGGAGACGAACGGTTGAATAAAGTCGTTATTTGTTTTTTTTGCGCACAAAAAGTATTCTCGTAGCTTCAAAAAATTACAGTTGAACCACTGATGTCACATGGATTATTTTAACAATGTCCTTGCTTCTGGACCTTGAACGTGGTAGTTGCGTTGCTGTCTATGTGTAACGGAGGCCAGCGAGTAGGTGCTGTGCAGGTAAACCTCACTCCCCTGATCTCAAGAGACGTACTAGAGACTGATGCTAGAGGCTGCAGTCTTTAGCCTCCTTGTTAGTGCGCCCGCCTCCCATGCCGGAGACCCACTCGGAGCGAGAACGAGGTGTGGCAGTGAGGACCCGGGAGAGAGCGGTTACATATGCAAGGTCAGACAGCTCTCGGATTTAATCAAAAATATCTAATTTGTGTTCTGGAAATGAACAAAGGTCTTATAGGTTTGGAACAACATGAGGGTGAGTAATTAATGACAGAATTTTCATTTT
Organism: Sinocyclocheilus rhinocerous; assembly: GCF_001515625.1. Classification (NCBI taxonomy): domain Eukaryota; kingdom Metazoa; phylum Chordata; class Actinopteri; order Cypriniformes; family Cyprinidae; genus Sinocyclocheilus; species Sinocyclocheilus rhinocerous. Next base: position 1,160,669 of record NW_015642820.1, read on the forward strand.
TGGGTGAA
>NW_015642820.1:1160758-1161770 GCF_001515625.1 Sinocyclocheilus rhinocerous
GTCCTTGAGTCAGGATTCGAACTCGGGACGCCCGTAGCGCAACAGTGCTGAATGTCGATATAACCGTATTAATGGTGGTTTCTAGTAAAAGGGATAGTTCACAGAAAAATAAAAATTCTGTCATTAATTACTCACCCTCATATCGTTCCAAACCCATAAGCCCTTCGTTCATCTTCGGAACACAAATTAAGATATCTTTGATGAATTCCGAGAGCTCTCTGACCCTCCCATAGATAGCAAGGATCCTACCACGATCAAGGTCCAGAAACATAGTATGGACATTGTTGAAATAATCCATGTGACATCAGTGGTTCAACCGTGTGCTTTGATCTGAACGTAAACAACATATGCTGTTCTGTGTCAGTAGCATCACGCGCATACGTTGTTTACGTTCCGATCAAAGCACGCGCATACGTGGTGATACTCTCCAAAATAGCATCAGGGTGATGAGGAGGAGACGAACTGTTGAATAAAGTCGTTATTTGTTTTTTTTGCGCACAAAAAGTATTCTCGTAGCTTCAAAAAATTACAGTTGAACCACTGATGTCACATGGATTATTTTAACAATGTCCTTGCTTCTGGACCTTGAACGTGGTAGTTGCGTTGCTGTCTATGTGTAACGGAGGCCAGCGAGTAGGTGCTGTGCAGGTAAACCTCACTCCCCTGATCTCAAGAGACGTACTAGAGACTGATGCTAGAGGCTGCAGTCTTTAGCCTCCTTGTTAGTGCGCCCGCCTCCCATGCCGGAGACCCACTCGGAGCGAGAACGAGGTGTGGCAGTGAGGACCCGGGAGAGAGCGGTTACATATGCAAGGTCAGACAGCTCTCGGATTTAATCAAAAATATCTAATTTGTGTTCTGGAAATGAACAAAGGTCTTATAGGTTTGGAACAACATGAGGGTGAGTAATTAATGACAGAATCAGATGTCTGTACAATTATAAAAATAAAAAAAAATATTTAATATCACTCAAAGCACAAGCATTCAGCATAAAATATAATGAATATCTACT
>NW_015642820.1:1161866-1183717 GCF_001515625.1 Sinocyclocheilus rhinocerous
TTTCATATTCCATAGCTTCCATATTTTAATACGTTTTTCAGCAGTTGAGCTCTCTTTTCACTCAATAAACAAGTAGAACTTCGACTTCCACTGCATGAGTTTAAGTCCCCAAAAAAAGAGCACACAGAATATGAAAAGAAAATTGTAATAATTCGTGCTGGGCATTGACGCACATTTAAAAACTATTTTAAATGAAGTTACTACTCCAAAGAATTTTCTGAAATATAAACATTTAAACGGTGGTTGTGATAAAAACTTGTTCATGACATTTATTCAAACATTAAATACTGAAAAACTAATTACATAAGACATGATAAATTTCATTAAGTTGTACTGTATCGCTCAATTTTCATTTTTGGGTGAACTATCCCTTTAAATTGGTGGTATTTTATGCAAATTAATCTGTTCAAAGGCTGTTTAAAATAGTTGTTTTGTAGTTTTCTCATATTTTTGTAAGCACTATTCCTTTAAGTGACTGTGAGACCATCGTTTATAATGTAATAAATGTGTACTATGCTTTACTTACTTGCCGTCCTCTGGATACCCTTGTACAAGTCTGCTGTTAAAGTCATTGTAGGGAGGCTCCCATCTTCCCGGATGACCGTCCAGGAGGTGTCGATGATGAAAGGGCACCTCAGCAGCATAAGGTGGACTAAGAGGGCTGTCCGGGAATCTCTGGATGACCCCCATCGCCTCCCAGTCCAGGGGCCTGTCGATAGGTGGAGGTGGAGGACTAGAGACGAACTCTGTGAGTTCGACTTTATTAATGTTCAATGGCTGTAGTTTTTTAAATGTTTTGGGCTCGGTAGCTGGTTTTCCAGTTTTCCACGCTTCCGGGATTGGGAGCGAGGCAGCGTAGAGGATCCTAAACTCACAATCGAAAGATTCAACCACGCGGCCGCTGAAGACTGTGACGAGCTGACGGTGCAGGTGAGCATCGCTCCAGCTAAGACTGACCAAGACACAGAAAACAAATCAAGAGATTATAAAGGATTTAGAAGATGTACAACTCCCAAAACGTAGCACCATAAAATTCGAGCCTAATAAAAATAGTCCATATGACTCGTGCGCAATTAATTCTTCCACATATTTCAAACATGGCGTCTCATTACGCACTTAGCTCGTGACAGCCAACGACGCTTTCAAAGTGATATATTTTTGGACTTTTATATTTTCGGAATCGTTCCGATCTCAAAAAAGCCTCAAAAGCAAAGAAAAAAAATCGCTCACGAGTAATATGGGATATTTTTATGATAGTTTTATGGTGCTATTTTGTTCTTTTGGAGCTTGACAGTACGAGTCCATTGTTTAAATGTGGACTCATATGGATTTTAAATAACATGACGGAAAGTAAATGATTTTAGGTGAATAAGCCACTCTTTATTAACAGTAGACTACCATTCAAAATTTTGGGGTCAGTAAGATTTTTTTATACTTTTATTCAGAAAGGATGCATTAGATTGATCAGTTGGTTATAATATTACAGAAGATTTCCATTTCAAATAAATGCTGTTCTAAAGAATCCTGAAAAAAATTATCATGGTTTCCACAAAAATATGAAGCAGCATAACTGTTTTCAACATTGACAGTAAACAATGTTTCTTGAGCAGCAAATCAGCAGAATGATTTCTGAAGGATCATGTGACACTAAAGACTGGAGTAATGATGCTGAAAATTCAGCTTTGCATCACAGGAATAAATTACATCTTAAAATATATTCAAATAGAAAACAGCTATTTAAAATTGTAATATTTCATAACATTATTGTTTTTACTGTATATTTGGTCAAATAAACACAGCCTATGTGAACAAAAGAGACTTCTTAAAAAAAAAAAACTAAATAAACTTTTAACTACTTTTTTTTTTAATACCTTTTAACAGTAGTGTACTTTAACAGCTGTGAAAGAGACAAACGTATTGTTCCCACAAACTGTTAATTTCTCTATTTGTCTGCATAATGTAGGGGTGGTGTGGCTTATAGTCTTTAAAGGTATGAGCTGGCAACCCAAAAGTTGGTTCAAATCCCAGAAGGTTCCCACCCATGTTCCCTAGAGCAAGTCTTCAACTGCAGCTAATGTGTTTCTTGGCTGATTTATGAGCTCTATTACTGTATGAAACCGTTCTTTACCTGTAGCTCCCAAAAATCACCGTCTCCAGATCCACCAACACAAAGTTGTCCTTCAGTTCTCCGACCACCATCTTAGTGTCGCGCGTCAGGTACGTTTTACCTCCAAGAATGCGCACCATGATATTCTGGAATATGTGGAAGAGACTCCCGTGAACTACATTGCAAAACCGAACGTTTCAGAACCTTTTCTCATGAATGCATATACTGTAGCTGCAAGCGATTGTTCGGTTGATTTCCAATGCATTGAAAACTTTAGGAATTTCAGCTTTTAACATCAGAGATGTGGAGTGATTTGAACCCAAGCATTCCTCAACCGCACGCCAATCATCTGCACCAGATGAATGTGGCTGAACCTGTTCATCACTGCTTTGTGAGTTCTTCTCATTCATACTTACAGAGACAGAAAGAGAAATATACTCTGTGATGGAGAGTAACATTTGCTAACAGATGCAGAGTTATCCACTAAGGTGTGTCTAGGTCTTTTGTTTAGTGGAACAGCCTAAAGTTCAGTCTGTTAAGGTGTGCATGGAGGTTTTGTGGTCTAAAGGTTGTATAACTGCATGGCTTGAATATAATCATGAAAACCAGGACAAAATCAGGCAGAACACTGAGTCATTAACCGTTATATGTTATTTGAGTATGATTGAGATACTATTATAGTTTTTATTAATATTTTTTATATTTTCATTATATTTCATGTCATTTTTTCTTATTACGCCAAGTTAAACTAAATAAAAAATAAAACGTAAAAATAAAGGTTCTTTAGATTAACTTTTAACATCCATGAAACATTTCTTTTCCTCAAAAAGTTGTGATAAAACTTTTATTTTTTATTTTTTAAATGCTAATCACACTAAGAAAAGTGGTTCTTTTAAAAACTGTTCACTAAAAGGTTCTTTGGGGGAAGCTAAAATAGTTCTTCAACCTTTATTTTTAAGTCTTGGCAATTAGCTGAAATAAGGTCAGTTTAAAAAAAATTTTTTTAAGATTTTTCTTTTTCAAGTTACAATTTTTTAATAGTTTTTTATTTTTAGATTTAGTTTTCTATGTCCACTCACTGGATGTTGAAGCCGGTGCAAAAAGCAGTTCTCTTCCACGGATCTTTTGTTGAGGATGATGTACACAGGAACCCCCCGTGATGCAGCGTTTTGGAGGTCACCAATCACGGCGCTGTCCGACAATTTATCTGTAACAACAGCAATCAGCTGCCCAACACAAATGCAAAAAAAAAATATTTACAGGAAAAGTTCTAACAGACTTCCTGTAGATGAATCTTCATATGCAACATCATTCTAAAGTGTCTGCTTTTAAAATAGTTTTGTGTAAAATAGTTTTCATCATTCAAGTACACTGTTAACAAAATCTGTTAGATGTATAGTTTAAAAAATGCAGCTGTGGTTGCCAGAAAATTGCCAGAAAAAAATACAGTAGCATGCATGATGAATCAAAGCTCATTATAAGTAACTTTTCCAGCTACAAGCTAAAGTAAATTCTAATACAGTATATATAAGTATATAGATGATGTATAGACATACTGTATATAGAAGTTGCACAAAAAATATAAAACACCATCCTGGTAACACACATGACACTAAAATAAAACAATAAACATTAATTAAAAAACATAAGACATAACATAAAACCAAAATGTACATAACCAAAAAGAAAACTAAGGAGAAACAACTATTTCAATGAAAAACCATCAAATTTGAAGTGTCACACAGGGAATTCTGGGAATGTCAGTTTACGGTTTTTCATTGTAAATTATAAGATGGCTTGTTTTTTCATTTACAAAAATTAAATTTACCATTACAGTTTTTTACCATTTCATTAACAAATTACTGTACTGTAAAGTTACTGTAACATTTTTACCATTAAAATTATGATAGTTATTTACAGCGTAAAGGCCCGGTCACACCAAGAATCAAAACCATGAAGATAACTACAATAACCACTATATGAATTGTTTATTATTGTCGACTGCCACTTTAAATGCTCCAGCTCCAGCTCAGGTGGATTCTGATTGACTGTCAGTGTTTTTAAGGTTTTAAGGGTCAGCTGAGAAAAAAATTGATTCCAATGATATCGTTCCTCTGTGCTGCTATCACTATAGTTGTGTTGTGAATCTGCTATTTCTTTAAAGGGGTCATCCGATGCCCATTTTCCACGAGTTAATATGATTCTTTGGGGTCTTAATGAAAAGTCTGTAACATAGTTTGTAAGAACGATTTTTAAATCCATATCTTTATTGTTGTAGTTATCATTCTTGGTGTGATGGACCTTAAGGTCAACCTCTTTGTTTTAGCTTCAAGGATCTGGGCTGCGTTTCCCAAAAGCATCACAACCCTAAGTAGATCGCAGAACCATTGCCACAAACCTGGCTTACGATGCTTTTGAGAAAAACAGCCCTGGTCTTACCTTAGTGGCTCCTTGTAGGTGACTCCTGAGGATTTCCCGTATGGTGGGCGTCTGCTCTGCAGGAGGGTTGGTGTAGACGTGAATCTGTCCCATGTCCATCCAGATTGTCTTTTCCGGCCATCCCAGTTCCAAGCATGGCGCCGGAGTGTCGGACTCTGTGGGAAAATAATGTCCAGAGAAGTCCTCCCCATCAGAACCGACCTCCACTTCACCATTTCCATCCTCCTGGTTTGCATCGCTTTGATGATAGTCCTCGGCCCAGCCGGAGATCTGGTTCACCTCGCCAGGGGACAGGAACGATCCGATTTGTTCTTGGTGGAGTTTGGTGTGGAAAGCCTCATGACCGGAGCTCACTAGGCTTTCCACACAATAGCGCTCCTCCTCGCAGTACAAGAAGTCCGGATTGGAATCTGTCAGTGGAGCGAAGATGATGTTCTCGTTGAGGCTCTGCTCTTGAGAGTTTGACATGATTGGAGCCTGACGACGGTTGGAGATATCCTTCTACTACAAGGGAATTGACTGTGGAAAATTACATGTTGATATGTAAACAACAAATGGCAGCTGTTCTAAGTTACTTGGAGGAGGAGGTTGGTGAATTATTCAGATATTTGAGGTTGTGTTGAAGATATTTAACTCTTTTTAAACACCAAGAGTCAATAGAAAAGCTGGATACTTCATGGTGGAATTGTTGCTATCGTCCTGGGAAGATTTGGAGAGCTTTGAAATGACCTGGAATACAGACTTGAGGGAAAACAACAACATTAGTTTTTTGTTTTTTTTTTGGTTTGGTTTGGTGAACACCCTTGTGAAAAAGAGGTGTGCTTAATTGTATTGAATGTGCACTTGTGGTGTACTTCAAATCTTAAATACATTACAAAAACTGCACTTGCAGATAATGTAATATTAATTAAATAAAAGGCTATTTAAGTGTGCTTAAAGAAAGTTACCATTTAAAATGTGCACATTGTAATAATGTCAAATCAAAAGTATACTTTAAGGTATATTTAAAAAAAATGTTTTAATAATCTTGCCATGCTTTAAAGAAGTACACTTATTTTGATGTGTTGACTAACATGCTAAAGCACAGTACCTTACTTGATTATAATTTTAGCTGCAGTGTGTTATTTAATATTTCATTTAAAGTTAATATGTTGTACAATATCATCATTACAAATGTGTAAAATACATGACAAATACATAAAAATACATGACATACAAATATTAATAGAAATTATATTAAAGTATATTTCAGTTTACCATAAATGTACACATTAACCATATTTCAAAAGACAATAATTATAAAATTACATTTAATAATGTACTTAAGTGAATCAAAACGCACTTTTAAATTTAGCTAATAGCATTTGATGTAAAATTAAACTACAGTTTGTTTTTTTCAATTTAATTGCCATTAACATGCGATTAAGTGTCCGAGAACATTACATCCAGTTCTCACTTAAGTATATGCTTTAAAATGAATAAAGACTCTTTTTTTTTTAAGTAAACTAAAGTGTACTTCTTTTTCACAAGGGCCATTGTGAAATAAAATGACAAGTATATTTTAGTTTACCACCATAAATGCTTGTCAGTACTATTGTCAGTAAACTTGAACAATATTTCAAGAGACAGCAGAAGTAATTATGAAATTACATATAAAGATGTATTAAGTCCTAAGCAGGTCAAAAGCACGCTAAAGTTCAGCCAGTTGCATTTAATATAAATTTTAACTATTATACATCTACCTTTAATTATGCAATTAAGTGTCCAAAAACTTTACACTAAGTTCGCACTTAAGTAATAAATACTCTTTTTAAAAGCACTACTTTGTAAATGTACTACTCTTTGCAAATTTGATGCCAAAATAAATTTTTTTAAATCTATTTTATAGTAACACTTTACAAGAACAGATTATGTACTAAAAGTCGAGACTTACCCGTCTGTCTCACTCACACACCCTCAGTCCATTGACTCTTTCCGTCAAGTTCTGACATATCACTGCTATCTCCTCCCATTCTAAATGGCCTCTCTGTCTGGTGTTAAATTACTCCCCGTCACCAGCCAATGTGAGCAACTAGTCATCACTGCGATCTGCCCATTTTTAGCTTTCGCCCAAATCCACGTCTTGAGTCAGCATATCATCAGCAAACCATCCCCAAAACATGTTCTGGTCTCCCTCGGCCCAAGTCCGATATTAGATTTCTGTCCTTGTTGTGTCTTTAGTAAACACGTCCCTGTCGCCGGCTCGCTATCGTGACTGGTTCTACCAGCCGAGCCAGTCTTCTCCGGGGAGCAGAGATTGAGACCTTCCTTCCCTCCCAGCTACAGTCAAAAGGGGGCGAGGCTGGAACTCAACACCTGCCTAGTGGTCTCTTTTCACATCACACACCTCTGGTTGGGTGGACATGAGGTTACAAGAAATATACTAGATGTTTAGACACGTGCAGGGAAGAAGAAGTGTTTTAATCCACTGAAGAAAGCATGCTGAGCTCACCTTTGCTCATCTTTGGGTTTTGCATGAACAAGTTACTGGAATTCCATGCAACTCATGCAATTAATGCACACATTCCTCTTTAATCAGCACATCTATGTGTAGTGTCATGCCACCGATGTTTATTTTGTGCCTAGACAGAATCAGCAGTGCTTTTCAAAGCAGAGTGTTTTAATCCACTGAAGAAAGTATGCTGAGCTCACCTTTGGGTTTTGCATGAACAAGTTACTGGAATTCCATGCAACTCATGCAATTAATGCACACATTCCTCTTTAATCAGCACATCTATGTGTAGTGTCATGCCACCGATGTTTATTTTGTGCCTAGACAGAATCAGCAGTGCTTTTCAAAGCAGAGAATGTGTAGTATGATGGTATGTTGTCAACTAAACACAATGATACAGATTTGTTAGAGCAGTTTGAATTGAATATTTAAGTATTGCAATTAGCAGTGCAGATTGTTACAAAGTAACAACTATTTTTACTGATTCAGTCTCATTACTATGTAAACCACTTAAAGAGCACCATGACTCACTCGATACCAAACATTTTCTAGTGGACACTTGTTGATCCTACTTGAACTGCAGCATTTTTGTGGTACGATTGTTCTTTTCTGTTTATTCATTGTTGCACTGAAAGTTTACTCTAACCCAAAACATCATAACTACTGTTGTCATTGTTTAAAAAAATGTATTTATAAAGTTTGCATACATAAAAACATAATAATACAAATGCACATGGGCACATATTTAGGATTGGAAAACATTCCCAGTTTTGGGAATTCTGACAATTTGATTTTAAAGAAACTTTTCTGTGTTTTTTACATTCCAGTTTTCTTAAAGCGTTATTTAAAGTAACAGTTCACCCAACAATGAAAATTAGCTGAACATTTGTTTCTTCATCAGAACAGATTTGGAGAAATGTAGCATTACATCACTTCCTCACCAATAGAGATCTACCGATATATATTTGTGTAGAACCATTTTGGACTATTTTGGCTTGTAAACGGTGCTTGATCTGTGCATATTTCTCTCCTGATTCAGACGAGATGACTTTTTCACTGGAGAAAGAAATATTATGGATAGAGGAGTCGTATTTTAGCTAGGCCTTTTAGCACCTTAATGATGGATTTATTCAAAACACGCGCTTTTCTTCATGTGGATTATTGTAATGTTTTTATCAGCTGTTTGGACTCTCATTCTGATGGCACCCATTCACTGCAGAGGATCCATTGCTGAGCAAGTGATATTATGCTACATTTCTCCAAATCTGTTTGGATGTACGCCTTGGATATCCTGTGGGTGAGTAAATGTTTTAGCAAATTTTCATTTTCCTTTAAAAAAGAATTTTGCATCAAAATCCCACTTGATTGTCAGCATCAAACTTAGAGCAGCAGCTTCCCCACTATTGGAAAATACAGCAAGTTTTGTTGCAACTCCGCAAAAAAAGCAGCAAAGCAGATTTTGAGAGTTGGTCCTAAAAACTAATGTTATAACAATAAATAACAATAAGCAATATCATAAACTGACTCGCCTAATCAGAGCCATGAGCAAATACTGTATAATCTCATAGCAGACTAAACAACTAAAGTAGCCTACATGTGTGGTGTTAAGCAGAAAATCAGGCCCGTTTGCGCAGATGCACATAAAGTGCGCCACTGATAAGTAAAAGGGGCACACACACACACACTAGAATGTAACAGTAGCCGAAATGACCCTTTTCCAGTTCACGAGAGTCTTGAAGAATCGCACTCCTTTGAAAGGTGAAGATAAGAGCAGCCGCAAACGCTGCAAAACCTGTAAGTGTGAACGGAGTGAGAATAAAAAAGTGGCCACAAGGGGGCAGCACATATGGTACTGTATACGGAGTGAGATTATGAAATGAACTTTCTGTCTACCTCCCTACCTAAATAAAAAATAAGGTAACACTTTATTTTAAGGTGTCCTTGTTACACGTTACATAGTAAGTACATGTAGCTAATATTACTCACTTAGTATTTAAATGTATCATTGCACTGTAACAAGGACACCTTAAAGTAACGTGTAACCAAAAATAAATACAAAATTTTATTTTATATACCTGCAAATAGTTGGCACAAGCCAGTGAAGTAGAAAAGACCTCCTTTAGACATGGTGAAGAGCTGTCCGAGGAACACCATGAAGGAGATAGAAGAGAGCACCACAGACAAGATCATGAAGGCCTGGACTGACTGCAGCCATTCTGAGAGAGAAAACCACACACATACAACAATAGTTACTTACCTTTAACAAATACATGTAGTTATTATAGTTTGATAACACTGCCCTGCGTCACATTTGCTGAAAGAAATCCAATACTTGGATACTCGTACTAAGTTTAGGTGCTGATTGATGTTTTGCTAGAGCACTAAAATATGATGCATTTCATATAATTTTTGCTTTTACAACCATTTGTAAGGTGGAGACGTATCGTTTTATTCTTTAATCAGCAGAAAACTGTCATTAAGACACATTTCCAGTCTTTAGCTGAGCCAGATTACAACTATTTGTTCAGTTCTAATAAGCAGATTTTCACATGTATGAGTTAAGACTTTATTTTATGCCTAATATTTACGCTTTATCCACTTCTTTGCAGATTGCAAGTGAAATGATACATAAATTTTTGACATTTGACTGCTTTTGTTAACCTTAAAGCTGATACATATAAATAATTTGAAAAATCTTTTATGGATATTTTTGCACTCAGCATCATCAAAATATGTGATATTAGGCCTTTTTGCAAATTGAAAATGTATCAAATCAGCAGTTTTGTGAACATTCACCAGTTCTCCTGGACTCTGGTAATTAAATCCAGTGATTGAATTCATTATTTGATTATAAAATCTGTTAATGAGTGTTCGTTACCCACCGCTGTCTTTGGCAGAAGCACATAACCAGGTTTCTGTGGCGTTTTCATAGGTGCACTTATACCAGAGATCTGTGTTCTCTATGTCTCCCCAATATTAGGCCTTTTTGCAAATGTATCAAATCAGCAGTTTTGTGAACATTCACCAGTTCTCCTGGACTCTGGTAATTAAATCCAGTTATTGAATTCATTATTTGATTATAAAATCTGTTAATGAGTGTTCGTTACCCACCGCTGTCTTTGGCAGAAGCACATAACCAGGTTTCTGTGGCGTTTTCATAGGTGCACTTATACCAGAGATCTGTGTTCTCTATGTCTCCCCAAGACCACCAGGACTAGAAAAAGATAATGATAATAATAATGCAATGAAATAAGAAGAAATAAAATGCAACAAATAAATTAAAATGTGTATAGCTTTTTTAGATAAAGAAGCTTCAGGTCAGTACAAAAAAAAATGCAAGTGTAAAAACAGCAATAAAAAAGCGTATAATCAAACAAAAGTGTATAATAAAAGATTTTTTTTTAAATACCATAGGGGAAAAAATGCAAGTAAACATGTTTCAGCTTTACCTGATATATACATTTAAATATTTAGTGCAAGAATTCAACCTACAATTCTGAATGTATTTTGATAGATAAACATGCATGACCTCAGAACTCTATGCATTTGCTCATTAGGCAGATGTTTCTTTATTGTAGTAACTATGGGTAAGGTATGGGTTTGTGCATTACGACTAACCTTCTCCATGGTGGCAATGAAAAGCATGGCTAGGGTGACCAAATGCAGAACGGTCACAAACATCAACAGGAATGCCATTTGTGGTGGATCCTGCAGAATAAAAGGTTCTGGTTGAGAAATTGAATCTCACAGAAAAACTGAGGAATCATTTGGGATTGAATCAGTGTGTCTGAAAAGCCTCTGATGTGGCCGTCATTAAGGAGCTCTGTGTAAACAGCAGTAGTTTGTGTCTGATCTCCAGATTTCAATGAAATTAAACAGAATGAAACAGATCTCCTGTTTCTATATGCATCCCATTCATACTACCGTTCATTTGGTAAGTTAAGTCTTTAGGGCTGCATTTATTTGATCAAAAATACAGTAAAAACAGAAAATATTATTACAATTTCAAATAACAGTTTTCTATGTGAATATATTTTCAAATGCAATTTATTCCTGTGATGCAAAGCTGAATTTTCAGCATCATTACTCCAGTCTTCAGTGTCACATGCTCCTTCAGAAATCATTCTAATATGCCGATTTGCTGCTTAATAAACATTTCTTATTACTATCATCAATGTTGAAAACAGTTGTGCTGCTTCATATTCTTGTGGAAACCGTACTACATTTAGTTTTTTGTAGGATTCTCTGAAGGAACAGCATTTATTTGAAACAGAAATCTTTTGGAACATTTTAAGCGTCTTTACTGTCACTTAACGCATCCTTGTTGAATAAAATTATTAATCCAATTATGATTCCAAACTTTTGAACGGTAATGTATATGATGCCACGTTAATCAAAATGATGCCATTTGCTGATGGAGACTTCTCCAGGGAAAAATATAGGACTTGCGTGTGAACCTCGATTCAAGCGCTGTAATAATACTTCACTGGCATCATACCTATAAATGAGTTTTCACCTCACTGCCAGTCGCTTTTCCATCGTCACTTTTCTGAGACGCACAACGTGGCTATACCACAAACCTTCCATGACTTTTCCATCCAAAAGATGAACAGAGACTTCTGGTTGAACAAACAAAACGTCCATTCATAAATATGGACTGTGTGACGGATCTGGATAGGGAAGGAAGATTGGGAATGACACAAGCAGATCCCAAGATTGCACACCCCCCTCTGTCACGACAGAGCAGTGAAAATAACTCCCGGTGCATGCGAGGATCTCTTTCCAAACCAGAGACCAAGAGGCCCTTTGTGGTGGCCTTAAGATTACGTATTTAGTCAACATTCCCCAACTCTGGTTTTCATTAAATCGACCCCCACCTCTCCATGTTTACATGCAGGAGCTGCTCGTTATGCGTTCCTGGCACCGACTCGGATAGTTATTTCTCTTTAGTGCCATTCAAGACTTTACCAAGATGCTCTTTACACTGTAAACACGGATGAGCTGTAATTACTGCTCCTAAAAGTACGCAGATCTTACAGCAATGTAGAACGGACTATCACATGAAATTAATTAAGACATTTTGGACAGTTCTGAGAGATCCATAATCTTCTAGTCTGTTTGGTTGCAGCATATTTGTACTTCTACTGTAAAGATAGTACTGTACAAAACCAACAAACAAGAATATCTCAGAGAGCATGGTTTGATTCTTAATAATAATAAACGTTCTTAATTCTTAGGTTCAGCACTTTTTGCATATTAACTATTTTATAGTTGTTTTTTTTTGTTTTTTTTAAAGGTTCTTGATGTGACTTCTGTATGAGTTCTGTATGAGCATGTTGTTATAGTCTCATGCATTAATAATGTGAAGACCTTGGGTTCTTTATGCACCAGTACATCCGTACAGTAACTTTCTGAAGAACTATGGCACTTTAAAGGTTTTTCAATGGCACATAAACTGTTACTTTAGAAATGCTTTCTGTTGTTGAAGAAGTAAAAATCAAGCTTACCTTGTGTAGTCGTATCAACAGATCTTCTTTGGTCTGAAGTGCTGTGTTGTTCCTCCGTGTCTTCAGCTGGTCTCCTCTCATCTCCTCCACACACACACACACACACACACACACACACACACTCTCTCTCCACAGTCTTCCACGTTTGGGGAAAACGGTCCAGGAAGGAATGCAGGCTTGGTTAGAGGAGGAGTTTCCTTCACAGCTCCAGAAAAACTCTGGGTTAGTTTTACAAACTAAAAATGGGCTTATAGTTGTGTGTCCACCCAAACCCAGAGAGAGTCGGTTACATAATTACACAACAGTCAATGCACTGATGTTCTGATATAGATTCAGCAATAAAACAATTTTGTGTATATGGGTATGTGTATATATATAAATTTACATTGAAATAATTTATATTTATTACATTAAAAAAATTATATATAAACAGTTTGGGGACATCCAGGAACAATCTCTTTTGTAAAAACTACATATAAAAATACAGAAAATTTTCTGTGAGGGTTAGGGTTATAGTATTTATAATTATCTCAGTATAACAACAGAAGTCAGTGGAATGCACACATTTAGAAAGCCAAGTAAATGTGTGTGTGTGTGTGTGTGTGTGTGTGTGTGTGTGTGTGTGATTTTAAAAAAATTTGGGGGGGAATTGTTATTTAAGTTGTTGTTATTTAATAATTCCACAGCCTAAGAACAATACTGTAAAGTCAAAAGTCATAACAACTTAAAATTGAGTAGAATAGTTCTGTCTCACTGCATTGTAACTGTTGCTATATTGTGACTTTGTAAATTGTATATAAAGTGTAAATTGTATATAAAGTGTTTACAAATATATAAAGTATTGAATGTAATTGCCTTTCAGATTCCTCTCTCTGTAACGCTGCTCCTGTACTTTATTTGTCTTAAAATTGAGTAGAATAGTTCTGTCTCACTGCATTGTAACTGTTGCTATATTGTGACTGTGTAAATTGTATATGAAGTGTTTACAAATATATAAAGTATTGAATGTAATTGCCTTTCAGATTCCTCTCTCTGTAACGCTGCTCCTGTACTTTATTTGTCATTATGAAACATTCAATTTCTGTAAATTTAATTTACATTGCCAAGATGCATAATCCTTCCAGATTAGTTTTTCCTCAGGTGGGGCAAGATAGCCCCCTTTCATAATCTTTTTTTTTTTTTGTGCCATTACAAATAAATCATTATTGCTTCTATTTGATTCCCATAATAGTGTGTTGGGTGATACATAATGATCCTCTGCATACTAAACTCATGTAAATGTGTTACAGTTTATCAGTATATGGACACTGTTTATATATATGCTTTTTAGATATGTTTGTTATTACATTTACATTACATTTAGTCATTTAGCAGACACTTTTATCCAAAGCGACTTACAAATTAGGACAATGGAAGCAATCAAAATCAACAAAAGAGCAATGATACAAAAGTGCTAGAACAAGTCTCAGTTAGCTTAACGCAGTACACATAGCAAGTTTTTTTTTTTTATAATATAATAAATAAAAAGACAACAGATAGAATAGAAAAAGAATAGAGCAAGCTAGTGTTAGAGGTCTTTTTTTGCTTTTGTTAATTGTATAATAAATGAAAAGAAAACAGATAGAATACAAAAAGATTAGAAAGCTAGTGTTAGTTTTTTTTTTTTTAATAAAGAAAACAAGCAGCAAATGAATACAGTGCAAGTCTAAAAGGGACAAGTGTTTTTTTTAAAGAATAGAATTAGAATAGAGAGTGCTAGAGTTAGAGGGTCAAGATGGAAGAGATGTGTTTTTAGCCGATTCTTGAAGATGGCTAAGGACTCAGCTGCTCGGATTGAGTTGGGAAGGTCATTCCATCAGGAGGGAACATTTAATTTAAAAGTCCATAAAAGTGATTTTGTGCTTCTTTGGGATGGCACAATCAAGCGACGGTACATGTTGACTGTACATGTACATGATTTTATGTACATGTTGGGCAGGCTAGTGCTTTTATATTATCTGGGTCATTCCATGAAAAGGATGACTTTTGTGTCCTTCATTAATGTCTTTAACCATGAAAAGCATAATTGAATTTAACACTTAAAAAGTCTGTTGGGATGTTTAAAATATTGAAGAAATTTACTTTAAGTGACTTTTTCAAAGTGTAAAAGGCGCCCGTTTGGTGGAATGAATCGTAGGCCTATAGGCTATATGGAACCGCGTTTCTTATTAGGGGGGTTGTGGGGTTCTTTTGCAGGACGTCCCACACAGACACACACACACACACACACACACACACACACAGTCGGCCTGATGAACGTGAATTCCACGCAAATGCTGAAAAATACGTTAAGCGATTCATTATAACGTCCATTTCTAGGCGACCGTGAATGTTCAGAAGTTCCGTTAGAACGCTACAGTTACATGAAAGAAAAAAAGTTCGACTGAACTCGCAGCTGCAGAGTTTGGATAAGCGGCACCGTGTGTGTGTGTGTTTCGCGGAATTTTCACAAATTTTCAAAATAATAACCTAGAACGATAAGTAATTAAATGGTTCTGAATAACGTCAAGAGAAGTGCACAGCACAGGTAAGACCTGTTTTTAAAGACATTTACGACGCCGATCGCTCATTTTACTGTTCTTTAAAGGGAAACACATCATGATCCGGGTGTGGTTAACATCAATCTGAAGTTATATCAATATAGCCTACCTCCTACTATTTTGTGCGTTATTCGCTTTATTCGTTTTGATGAAAAGCAAAAGTAACAGAAAGTTGCAATGTTTTCATGCTGGAAAACCGCTACGTCGTTTCAAGGAAGAAAAACTGATGTGCGCATGTGCGCCACCGATCTGCAACAACAGCTGTTAAAAGATGTGCAAAAAATGAGCAGAGCAGATCACCTGTTTAGTGTAAACAACATCTAAAACACACCAAATCTAGATAGATAGATAGATAGATAGAACACCTGTAGGCTATGTTCATCTCCATATCTGTTTGGGATGGACAGATGTTGCAGGACATGGACCAGCGGCTGCAGGAGGAAGGGTTGGGTTCCTCGGCCTCCAGCGATGAGCGTCTGTCTCTGCTGTGGCAGCTTTACACGAAAAGTGAAAGTACCGTGAGATCCCTCAACCAGCAGATACAAGATCTGCAGAAGGAGCGTGTTGCTGAGATTGAAAAGGTGAGTACATCTAAAGAAAAAAACCTGGAGACTCATCACTTGTTTGGTTACTTGCATTTTGTTTCAGATCTATACAAGTGACTTTTGGTCTGTGGAACACAAAAGTAGATGTTTAGATAGAAAAGAAATGCAAGGCATTGAAGAATATACGCAAAAGGGAAACCGCAGTCTTGTCCTTCTTCGATCTCAGGTTCAGCAATATATCAATCACATTAAGAGTCTCACAAAGACCCGAGACTCTGTGGCTTTACATCTCGAGCAAGAAAACAAAACGTTCCATGCAACTCTGGATGACATCCATCGGCAACAAGGTGCATTTCTGTCTGTTCTCTCCTCCATCAGACTCGCTCTTCACCACGCATGACATTTGAATTTATGCTTACAGAAGCACAGAGGAGTGAGATCTCCGAGATGTTACTTCAGGAAGGTCTGGCTGATATTATTCCCATCAGCTTGAGTGAACAGGTGGCTTACCTCCTCGCAGACAGAGCCTCGCTGCTGGAGAAAATACAAAGTCAGGAGAATGTGGATGTGAAGACCACAGAGGACCCTGATGTCCAAAAGGAGGATTGTAGAGGGAATGTGGTCAAAGTAAGAGAATCAGTTCTCAGGTTGTTTTGTCTTACTACATGGCAAGTCAAATGTATTTATTTAGCCCTTTTCACAATGCGCATTGTTTCAAAGAGCTTTACAGACAATCATTATGTTAATGTTAATATCTTAAAGGGATAGTTCACCCAAAAATGAAAATTCCAAACCCGTAAGATCATGCCTTGTGATACTCTCGTCAACGTGTATCGAAGACTGACACGGAAGAGAAGAAATTGTTGAAAAAAGTCATTCTTTTTGTTTTCTTTGCGCACACAAAAAATTATCATAGCTTCATAGAATTACGATTGAACCACTGATGTCACATACGATGTCCTTACTATCTTTCCGGGCCTTGAACGTCTCAGTTGCGTTGCTGTCTATGCAGGGTCAGAAAGCTCTCGGATTTCATCAGAAATACTTTAATTTGTGTTCTGAAGATGAACAAAGGTCATACGGGTTTGAAACGGTATGAGGGTGAGTAATTAAAGACAGAATTTAAATTTTTTGGGTGAACTGTCCCTTTAATATTATCATGCCTTATAGTCACATTTGGCAGATTAGAGCTGATTGATAATATAGACTATATTTTGTAATGATATAAACAATCAAGCAGGCCTAATTCTTGTTTTCTTTTAAGTGCAAAACTTCTGATTAGAAACTTAACATCATCTCTCCACAAGGTGGCACCACCACACATTCAGAGCCCTTGGAAGAGGCTCCTAGGACTCAGAAAGGCTGCTCAGAGTAAACCGAAATTACTGCCTGTATGTTTATGACAATTAACCTGATGCATGCCATTGAAATGTGCAACAAGAAGCAAGAGGCATTAGTATCACATCCCATTTCAGGTGGATTCCAGCTATCCTGCGTGTTTAATTTACACAAGGACCACTTTTACTAACCTTTGATTTGTTTTCTTGTGAACGTTTCCTTTTCCAAGCATGCAAGTTGAGGATTTTTTAATGCAGCATGCTCAATGCTTACAAAGCATGCACTGGCTCATGAAACACACAAATTGCCCACTGTTAAATGGTTTCTGTGTTTGTACCAGGCAGTTGACCTGCAGTGCAGTGCCGATGACAAGCTGAAGGGACGGACGTTGCAGGAACTGGAGCGAGATGTAGAAGAGGCGTCTGCTCGACTCACCATGGCCCACAAAGAGATCCGCAGGCTCACGGATGAGCTGGAGTCGGCTCACCTGACACAAAAGGCTTATGGTAAATCAATTCACTGGTCTCACACTTGGGATAAGAAGGGAAACACTCACGAACATACTGAGATCAAAATCATGCTTTTGTCTTAGAACCAGAGCTGCAAGAAGCTCAAATGGAAGTTGCACACCTGCGTCACGAAGTGGAGAAACTGAAATGCTGTGGTATAATTTATTTGCCATTTCTCTTTCTTGTACATCATAGTATAGACAACCTCTCAGTTGAATTCACTTACAGTTTGACATCTTTTCCCCTTATTTAGAAGTTGCTGAATTACGAAAAATAAAAGAGATGAACGAGAAACAGGAAGAAGAGCTGTGCCACCTTAGGGAGATTGTGAAGAGGCTACAGGCACAGGGTGTACAGTTGCTCGAAATGGTAAGATAAATAAATTATTCTAGAAAAGAGATGTTCAAAAGTTTTGGGTCAGTATGATGTTACATGGACTATTTTAATGATGTCTTTACTACCTTTCTGGGCCTTGAACATGGTAGTTGCATTGCTGTCTATGCAGGTCAGAAAGCTCTCAGATTTCATCAAAAATATCTTAATTTGTGTTCTGAAGATGAACGAAGGTCTTACGGGTTTGGAACGACATGGGGGCGAGTAATTAATGACAGAATTTTCATTTTTGGGTGAACTATCCCTTTGAATAATTGTACCAACCCCAAGCTTTTGAACAGAAATGTGTATATATATATATATATATATATTATGACAAGATTGCATCCCTAAATATCAATCAGTCAATCTATCAATCTGTACTGACACACTATTAACATTATTTTACTCTAACAGACAGAAGCCCCTAACAGAACCGTCACTCCATCCAAAGACAAGAAGCCAGAGGAAGAGGATATCCATAAATGGTTCGGCCACAGTTTGACTGCATATATCAGATAAACATACGCTGATGGACGTTAATTATATTTAATTTGATGTGAAATTCAACATATTGTCTGTAGTTCAAATATTGAAAACTGACCATTGAAGAAAGCTTAGGCTGTTCAAATTAAGGCATATACCGTCTACTCTATAATACATATACTTGATGGTTCCAAATCATGGACTTTTCAAGAATCAACAATTCTAAAGATAAACAAGCTCGAGCTGTTCTTCCAGGTGTCTTGACGAGATGCAGGAGAGGTTACACATGCTGCGAGATCTGACGCAGGTCACGCTGAAGCTGCGGATGGAGTTTGAGACGGAGGCCGACCTGCGGAGGAGGGCAGCGGATGAATGTGAAGAGCAGAAGAGGCAGAGGATGGAAGCAGAGCGGTTAGTGCGAGACTTCCAGAACCTGTGTGAGAAACAGGCGGACGATTACAGGACCACCGTCGGCAGCCTTCAGGTGGAGGTGAGGACTAACACTGTGTTCACACTGGACGCCACAAAGCGAGCGCTGCAAATCTTTTGAAATTTGTGTCAGTAAGTCATAAATAGAAAGCGGCATCAGTTTACAGTCTGGGATTTTTTGCGTCACGACATATCGTGTCGCGTCTTGTGCGTCAGGTTTTAAAGAGACAGCACTGCTTTTAAAGTGAAATCTGCTGCAGTCTGTATCAGTGATGAAAATCACAGAACAAAAGAAGAAAGGAAATCACTCTGCTCTTCGCTGATTAACATTTGCATTCAATTTATAGTTTATGCATATGCATTTTATAGTTTATGTGAAGATTGTTTTAAGTTAACTTAAATTAAAAGTTGTTATATTTCTGACAATTAGCATACAGCTTGGATTGGCGGTATGGTTCTGTTCTGGGCAAGAACACCCTGTGCATCCATGCAGCCTAGCATGGATGAGAGCAGGGAGAGCAGCGATAACCCCGTAGGGTAAACAGAACAGAACCAACATAAATGTATTGCAGATATCATTTATGTTCTATAATTTAATGTAAACATTTAGAAATTAGTCTGATTCAAAGAGTCAGAAGGCCGAATCCTGTCTGGACGAGAGGAGGAGCTGGGGATGGAGGAGAGTAATTAGCTCCGTTCCGACCTCCGTTCATCTTCGGACCACAAATTACAATATTTTTGATGAATTCTGAGAGCTTTCTGACCCTCCCATAGACAGCAATGTAATTACCACGATCAAGGTCCAGAAACGTAGCAAGGAGATCGGTAAAATAATCCATGTGACATCAGGGGTTCAACCGTAATTTTACGAAGCTACGAGAATAAATTTTGTAAAATGGCAAAATGGCGCTAGGGTGACGCGGAGGAGACGGATTGTTGAATAAAGTCGTTATTTTTGTTTTCTTTGCCTACAAAAAGTATGCTCGTAGCTTCGTAAAATTACGGTTGAACCCCTGATGTCACATGGATTATTTTACTGATCGCCTTGCTACGTTTCTGGACCTTGATCGTGGTAATTACATTGCTGTCTATGGGAGGGTCAGAAAGCTCTCAGAATTCATCAAAAATATCTTAATTTGTGTTCCGAAGATGAACGTAGGTCTTATGGGTTTGGAACGACATGAGGGTGAGTAATCAATGACAGAATTTTCATTTTTGGGTGAACTAACCCTTTAAAGATTCAATTTGAAATTATGACCATAAATAGCTATATATTAATATGCAATTAATCATTATTACAGAAAATTAGGAGATAAATTTTTTTAATCGATTGACAGCACTAACAAAAAGCTAAATTTAATGTAGCAAATGCATTCTGTCTTCACAGATCAGAGATTTAGTAACTAAGTTACGAGAGCTTGAGGCACAGGACGTGGAAAGACAATGTGACAAACACCTGAAGCAGGTTCTCAGAGTCATTTGATTCTTCTTTGAAAGCTGATTTGGTCACTCACTAGTTATGCTAAGGAACTAAATGACTGACTTTTTTAGGTGTCTTCTCTGGAGAATGAAGTTTGCCAGCTGAAGGCTGTCCTTCAGGAGGAGCAGCAGAAGACCGGGCAGCTGTCCATGACCATGCAGATGGAAACTGACCAGGCCAGAGCTTTGGTCCAGGTGAGGAAACCTCTATTCTCTGACCCAGGGTTTCCCAAATTGGGGTTTGAAAAGCCAAAAGGTAAAATGAACAAATAAATGGGGCTGCACAGTGAATTAAAATAAAATGGAAATCACAGTATAGCTTAGTGTGGTTATCAAATCAAAGGTTGCAATTGATTTAAATAAGCACTACACATGTGAAGCGTTGATGTAGTGGCTCGCTTCACAGTAAATGCTTCTCACAAACTCCATTTTTTTTTGTAGGTGCTGAGTATAATGGGCATTTTAGGAGCACAGTGTGCACTTTATTTACTCATTTGCATGATTTCAAAGATTTCTGTAGACACAAGCTTCCAAAATTTCTCAGTTCTTGCATGACCATTAAACAACACTGTGAACATGCAAATGTGCTGGTAAATTATTGCAATATTAACTTAAAATCTCAGGTGGTACTTCAAGTAAATCTTTCACAGGTTTGACTGACAAAAAGTTTGGGAATCCCTGCTCTGACCCAATCAATGACACTGAACACACACCTTCACACTTTCTCATCAGTCCCAGAACGTCCAGCTTCAGCAGGATGCAGAAGAGCAGAGGAGGATGTTTGAGGAGCTGCAGGGCATCCAGAACATCCTCAGCACCACCAAACAAGAGCTGCTGTCCCAGAGGAGAAACAACACACGACTGCAAAACAACATCACTGACGCCGAGCAGGAAAACCTCAGGGTACCTGATGCAGATCGGACCATTTATATAGTGTCTTGAACTGACATTGGTGTTGCTGAGGCAGTCTTGAATTTGGCTTGTGTACTAATTCAAAATGACTTTTGTTTGCTGTACGAGCAGCTCCAACAAAACACCGAAGACTTGAGGAACAGACTAACCAGCAGTCAACAGGAGACTGACTCTCTGAGGACAGAACTTCAGCTAGCTCTAGTTAGCGTGGACGCTGAGAGGAGGTACTTGATGTACTAAACTAAACTAAAACTGAAATAAAAAAGAATAAAAACTATACAAACAAGTTTTTGAACAGTAAGATTTGTAATGGTTTTTAAAGAAGTCTCTTTCTGCTCACCAAGCTTGCATTTATTTGATCCAAAGTACAGCAAAAACAGTAAAATTGTGAAATATTTTTACTATTTCAAATAACTGCTTTCTATTTAAATATATATTTAAAAATGCAATTTATTCCGGTGATCAAAGCTGAATTTTTAGCAGCATTACTCCAGTCACATGATCCTTCAGAACTCATTCTAATATTCTGATTTGCTGCTCAAAAAACATTTATTATTATGTTGAGAAACAGCGGAGTATAATTTTTTCAGGTTTCTTTGATGAATAGAAAGTTCAGAAGAACAGCATTTATCTGAAATAGAAATATTTTGTAACATTA
>NW_015642820.1:1183960-1197150 GCF_001515625.1 Sinocyclocheilus rhinocerous
TTCTTAATTTCGGTCGATACGATATAATTCCGATATCGATATGAACACTATTTATCTGACATAGAAATCTTTTGTAATATTATAAATGCCTTTATCATCACTTTTGATCATTTTTAAGCATCCTTGCTAAATAAAAGTATTCATTTCTATAATCCCCCCCCCCAAAAAAAGTTATACTGTCTGAAGCTTTTGAATGGTAATGTTACAAAAGCTTTTTATTTCAGATAAATGCTGATCTTTGGATCTTTTTATTCATCAAAGAATCCTGAAAAAAAATGTGCTCAACTGTTTTAAATATTGATGATAATAATAATAATAAATGTTTCTTGATCATCAAATCAGCATTAGAATGATTTCTGAAGGATCATGTGACACTGAAGATTGGAGTAATGATGCTGAAAATTCAGCTTTGATCACAGGAATAAATTGCATTCTAAAATATATTCAAATAGAAAGCAGTTATTTTAAATAGTAAAAAATATTTCACAATATTACTGCTTTTGCTGTATTTTGGATGAAATAAATGCAGGCTTGGTGAGCAGAAAAGAAGTCTTTTAAAACATTAAAAAATTACTGTTAAAAAACTTTTGACTGGTAGTGTATTAGAAAAAAGAATAAAATGACGAAAACACACATCATTACTAAAATACTGAAAAAAAAAATAGAAAAACAAATGATTAAAATCTATCTATATTAATATCTCAGTGATATTAAAATAACTCTGCAGATATCTTTAAGATTAAAAATGAAATGATTTAAATGAATGGACATTTTTGTCCGGAAGAGATTCTTCATTATTTCTTGTTTTTTCCAGTAAATACAACGACAAGCGAATCCACTACAAAAACAAGCTGAGCCGGGCCAGAGGGCTTTACCTGAGAGAGACGGGGTGGCGTGACGAAAAAATAAAAGACTTGGAGAAAGAGATTTTTATTTCCAGGAAACAGGAGGAAAAGGTGCAGTAACTTGGCAGACTGGGTAATACAATCTTAAAGACTGTGTCACCTTTAAATGATGATGCCTGCTCCTCATCAGGCGTCACACATGATGAAGATGGTCACATCTGAAAATGAGAGTCTGCTTCAGAAGAACAGAGAGCTTCTTTTACAGCTGCACGACTTTGAAGAGGCACAGAAAAATGCTTCGGATGCAGTTGCCTCCATGCAGATGAGGTACGTTTAGTTGTATATGTACACTACCGCTCAAAAGTTTGGGCTCAGTGTGATTTTTAAAAAAGAAATTAATACTGTTATTCATCAGACGTGACAGTGAAGACGTTTACAATGATACAAAAGATTTCTTTTTCAAATAAGCGCTGTTCAAGTAGTGTCTTTGTTTCCATAAAAACAATAAGCAGCAAAAGTTGTTTGTAGCATTGATGATAATAATAAATGTTTCTTTAGCAGCAAATGATGCTGAAAATTCAGCTTTGCATCACAGGAATAAATGACATTTTAACATATATTCAAAAACAGTTATTTTAAATTATAATAATATTTCGCAATATGCCTGTTTTACTGAATTTTGATCAAATAAATGCAGCCTTGGTGAGCATAAGAGACTTCATTCAAAAACATTACAAAATGATCACTGAGCGCAAACTTTTGACTGGTACTTTTGTTTTTCTAATCCAAAAACTGCATTTCTTATTTAACTTCCTCAGGATAAGTTTGCTTGAAGAAGAGAATATTCAGCTTCAGCAGACAACAGCACAAATGTCAGAGCACATCGAGTGCCTGACGATACTAGCCGAGACGAACTGCGACGTAAGTACACCCCTTAAACAAGAACATTCATTTCAATCTCATTTCCAGGTCAACAGAGTAAGAACGCTGATGGCTTAGGTTGTGCATGATCAGTCTAATGAATTGTGTTCACATTCTACTGTAGGAAGTCACTGCCGAGAGTCGCGTCATAGAGGGCGAAGACCAAGCTACTCTACCTACATGAATATCTTTTTCTTTTCAGTGTAAATTCAATTATTTTTATAAACCTAAATATTTCGAAATACATTTCTCATCCCATTTTTTGTCTACGTAATCTCAAAAAAACCTTTTCTTTCCCTCATAGGAAAACATAATTGACATAATGACAGGGCAGTGAGTCAAAAACAAGTCTGAAAACGCTCCCTTATGTGCCGTCTTCTAGTCCAGGCGCTTTTGTCTAAGGTTTAAGTCCAAAACCAGAACACCAAACCAGAAATGTGTTGCTTTTAACATTGGATATCATTGTAATACGAAGGTATCATTTAGCATTATTAATTATATTAGTAGTCATTTTTAAACAAAAGGTAAAAAAAAAAAAAGACAAGTGAAAAAGTTCAAGTTACATGTCTCATTTAAAGGACCAGTTCATTTGCTGACAATTTACTCACACTGAGGCCATCCAAGATGTCGATGAGTTTGTTTCTTCATCAGAACAGATTTGGAGAAATGTAGCATTGCATCACCAATCGATGCTCTGCAGTGAATAGGTGCCGTCAGAATGAGAGTCCAAACAGCTGATAAAAACATCACAATAATCCACAAGTAATCCACACCACTCCAATCCATCAATTAATGTCTTGAGAAGTGAAAAGCTGTGTTTTTGAAAGAAATAAATCCATTATTAAGGGGTTTTAACTTTTTTAATTATCGCTTCTACCAAAACAAAAATCCGTAATCCGTAAAAGTCCATCTCCAGTTGTTCCGTCACATCAAAATCCACCGACATATTTGTTTAGAACCGTTTTGGACTGCTTCGGACCCAACAATTTTTTATTTATTTTTGGAGAAGGCAGTGTTATGGATTATAGATATTTTATTTGGAAGCAATGGTTTACAGTTAAAACACTGTAATGATGGATTTGTTTCTTACGAAAACAGCTTTTCGCTTCACAAAAAGTCGTCTCGTTTGAATCAGGAGAGAAATATGCACAGATCAAGCACCGTTTACAAGCCCAAACAGTCCAAAATGGTTCTAAACAAATATGTATCGGTAGATTTTGATGTGAGAGAACAACAGGAGATGGACTTTTTCACTGGAGGAAGCGTTATTATGAATTATGAACTGCTATTTTGTCCAGAAGCGACAGTTTAAAATGAAAAGGCCTCACAAATGGATTTGTTTATGGAAAATGTGCATCTTTTCACTTCACAAGATGTTAATTGATGGACTGGAGTGGTGTGGATTACTTGTGGATTACTGTGATGTTTTTATCAGCTGTTTGGACTCTCATTCTGATGGCACCCATTCACTGCAGAGGATCCTTTGGTGAGCAAGTCATGTAATGCTACATTTCTCCAAATCTGTTCTGGTGAAGAAACAAACTCATCTACATCTTGGATGGCCTGAGGGTGAGTAAATCGTAAGCAAATTTTTATTTTTGGGTGATGTATTACATTAAATTGACATGAAGATCAGTTTTCAACATGCAGGTCTCAACATCAATGCATTTACATAAAAATAAAAAAGAAGGTAAATGTAGTTCTGTGTAAACATATGCATGTATAAACATATAATGAGCACACAGACTGCTACAGAATTTTCTCGTTTATTTATTTGCTTACTTTTACAAAGTCCGTTCCCTCTCCGTGTCTTGGCTTTGCATGTAGCAGCCAAGGCAAACCTTACAGAGTACCACAATTCAAGACAATTAAAAAGGTATATTTTATAATAACTAGACATGTAGTCTTTTTATATAAACTGGTTAACACTTAAGTACTGTATAGTTTATTTACAGCATGTTCATGCTAGGAAATAAAATTACAGAAAAGTACTGAGTACACAAGTAAACACCAATATGGTATAAAATATATATATATAATGTAATGGTAAACAACTAGTGATAAAATGGTTAAGGCTTAAAATGTGTAAAATTAACATGTTAGTTGTTAATATTTCAACATGATAATAAGTATAAACATGAATAATAAGCCAAGGAGGTATTCTAGACGTTGATACAGCTACACAAATCTCATGGGCAACTCTACAGCTTTTTTCCCCCAATATTGTTCTCTCCTGTGTAAAATGTATAATGGCTGAATCTCACAAGAACATGTCCAGGTCATATATTTTACCCCAAAATCAATAGAAAAAAACACTAAAATATATTTTGAACAAAACAAAATGAAGCCTATTTTCTGAGAACCAATCAGATTTTTTTGCATTTTCATGACACTCAAGAAAATGTTCCATACAATTCACCCAAAACAAAAATAATATAATATTAATATTATAATATTAAAATAAACACATTGCCATCCAAAAGTTTGGAATCAGTATTTTTTTTTTTTTAATTGAGTCTCTTATGCTCATCAAGGCTGTATTTATTTGATCAAAAATACTGAAAAAAACAGTAATATTGTGAAATATTATTGCAATTTCTAATATTGGTTTCCTATTTTAATATACTTTATAAGATCATTTATTCCTGTGATGCAGCACTGAATTTTCAGCATTATTACTCCAGTCTTCAGTGTCACATGATCCTTCAGAAACCATTCTAATATGATGATTTATTATCAGTGTTGAAACTGTTGTGCTGCTTAATATTTTTTTGGAACCTGTGATACTTTTTTCTTTGATTCTTTAATGAATAAAAAGTTAAAAAGAACAGCATTTATTCAAACTAGTATTCTTTTCTAACAATATGTCTTTATCACTTTTTATCCATTTAACACATCCTTGCTGAATAAAAATATTAATTTCTTAAAAGAAAAGAATATACTATATACTGTATAATATATATATACTATATAAGAATATACTGACTATAGTAGTGTATATTGTAACACAAAATTTCTATTTGAATAAACACTGTTCTTTTGAACTTTTTATTTATCAAAGAATCCTGAAAAAAGTATCACAGGTCCCAAAAATATTAAGCAGCACAACTGTTTCCAACATTGATTATGAATCAGCATATTAAAATGATTTCTGAAGGATCATGTGACACTGAGGACTGGAGTAATGGATGCTGAAAATTCAGCTTTGCTTCACAGGAATAAATTATATTTTAAAGTATATAAAAATAGAAAACTCTCATTTTAAATGGCAATAATATTTTACAAAATCAAATTTTTTTCTGTATTTTTGATCAAATAGATACAGCCTTGATGAGCATAAGAAAATTCATAAAGTCTTACTGATCCCAAACTTTTGAACGGCAGTGTATATATATATATATATATATATATACTGTATATATGTGTGTGTGTGTGTGTAATGTAATATTAATATAAATATTAAAATAAACAAATTAAGTTTAGACATGCCTCTTATGCAAAAAAAAAAAGTTTTTTTATTTTATTCAAAATATAATAGTTTGGACATTTCTTGGCAGTTTTCAGCCATCTAGAATGTCAAATGCATGCTGACATCCGTAACATAACGCAGGGGCTTTGAATCGTCACTTTTTTAAAGTGTTCATTTTAAGCACTATACGAGTCCATTCTGAAACATCAGAATCTTTTGAGAACCATTTTCATATTCCATTTTTGGCACCAGACCACAAGAATTTGTAAAGCACTAAAGGATTAATCTCGCAAAACATCTAAATGTGCTGATTTGTCTATAAAATCAGATTTATAACAGTCCTTTTGAGAATTTAACATTTAATGCTAAAGCTATTTTCAGTCAGATTTCCCTACAAGCGAGTTAATGTTTTAATATGAAAGAAAAATATCGTATGATTGACATTACCAAAACACAAGACCGTTGGTCTCTAAACCGACTTGAGTTGCCCAAAAGAAGGGGATTTTTTTTCTTTTCCCCCAGACAGCATAGAAAAATATGAGAGGAGGTACTGGACTTGGTCCAAGCTTTAAACATACAACGTATGTCTTCTGATTTTATAATGCATAATACCTACAGTCCCAAACGTTTAGCTGCCAAGAGCAATGCCTTTATTGTCGTAACAGACCAGAAACATTTAAAGCCAAAACTGTGTGGCCTGAAAGTGCTGTGAAACCATCTTTGGATTTCCCGATTATTCCCTCTCAACTCAACAATGAGTCGGAGAAGAGGAATGTGTGTACTAGAAACTTCCTAAACCGCTGCTGTGTTTGAGCCTCTATCCACACAGTCTAATACATGTTGGAATGTTCTCAAAAACCGAAACAAACTAACAAACACACACACAAAAATAAACATCAAACCACCGAGAACAGGCGATTTTGCTTGCTTATGCCAATGTTGGGAAAGACTGACCAGCGTGCTCAGATGAGGGAAATGCGAACGGGAACGCTGGGCGATTCGGTTCTTTGTGGTGAGTGTTGACTCACCAGATGTTCTACCACTGTGTGCTTAGACATGTGTTTCATCAGGTAGGTCTCCTGGAAAGGGACGTTAAACAACAGATGTTTATGAAACAAGGAGAAGAATAAAAAAGATACATAGTGTTAAAAGAATATACACAGCATGAAACAATTTATGTATGGATTTTCTGTATAAGGGCATGTAAGGTTTGGTTCCCAAACTGTGGTACTCAGGGTTATTATAGTTGACTAAAACTACAAATATTTAAATATTTGTTACTTGAAGTTAACTAAAATAAAATATAAAATAATCCTCAAAATTATTTTGTTTCAGCTAGTTGCCAAGGCAACATTTATCATTTTTATTTAGTTTAACAATGTACTAAAATAAACTAAAAATTAATAAAAGCTATATAGACATTAAAAACAAAACCTAATAAAATGATAAAAAACAGACATCAAAATGACTAAAACGTTAACAAAAAGTAAAATGAAAATGATAATAAAAACAAATTCAAACTATTAATAAAAACTATAATACTGTATACTAAAATAACTAGTGCTGTCAAACGATTAATCGCATCCAAAATAAAAGTTTTTATTTACATAATATATCTATGTGTATATAAATACACACACATACAGTAAATATTTGGAAAATATTTACATATTGAACATAAAAACATAACATATTTTTCTTATATATATACACATGCATGTGTTTGTATTTATATGTACATAATAAATATACACATTATACACACATATTATGTAAACAAAAACGTTTATTTTGGATGCGATTAATCGTTTGACAGCACTATAAATAACACTAGTGGTACTATCTTGAAAATAAACAAACAAATAACTATTGGATCTGTTTGTTCAGAAATTGTAGAAATTGTTAAAATAAATGTATACTTTTCATGTAAAAAAAATATATTAATAAAATGTGAAATTAATATAAAATATGATATTATGACAAATCATAATCAAGATTTTAAAATAAGTGAATTGCATTTGACCAGGTACTGTAACTGGTCACCATTTATTTTTCCCACCATTTCTAAATCACCTTTTTGTGATTTTTTGTTACCTTTTTTATGGTCTTATGGTGTGTCCATTTTTTTTTTTATCTCTCAGTTAATGTAAGGTCATAAATACTGCATGCATATTAATTATAAAAGAATCAGCAACACGCCGATCATAAATGTTTTGGATTTTTAGTATACAGCATGTCACATCATCTTCATAAAGTATTTCATGTCAACTACACATTAACTGATTTAAGAGCACATGGTTCTTGGGTCGGAAAGTTTCAGTTTAACTACTACATCAGAGTCAGAGTGATGAACGCTGTAGTACTTACGGAGGTGTAGGCTCGACCACACATGCTGCAGCAAAATGCCTTGGCGTTTTTGATTGCGTGAGCCGACAAGTGGATTTGGAGGGAGGCGGAGTCAGAGTAAGCGCGGTAACAGTTGGAGCACTTGTAAGGCTTGTCTTTATTATGTGATCTCTGGTGAGACTGTGGTGAGTAAAGAAAAAGTTAATTTAATTTAAATATATATAATATTTTGTAGGTTTAGTTTATAAATATGTATGTGTATGTAGTATATATTTTTATATATGTGTGTGTATATATATATATATATATATATATATATATATATGTGTGTATATATAAACTTTTTTCTTTCAACTAGCATCATTTCTCATCTATCATCTATCTATATAATAAAAAAATAAAAATACATTTTATAAATATTTAATGTATTTTTAATGAACTATGGGAACAATTACAAAAGAAGAGATATTTGGGTCTTACTTGCAGATTGGAGAGCTGTGTGAAGGCTTTTTCACAGCCTGGTTGGAGACATTTATATGGCCGATCACCTGTGTGGATTCTGTAGCAAAGCACAATGTGATGACAAACATCAACCTGAAGTTCACAACCCGAGCTCTTCAAATCAAACACGTGCACAAACTGAGGCTGAAAGGTCACCTGGTGTGCTGCTGTAAGTGTGAGAGCTGGCGGAAGGATTTCTCGCAGTAGGAGCAGTGATACGGCTTCACTCCCAGGTGAATGCGCAGGTGTTGGGCCAGGTAGGATGCGTTGGCGAAGGACTTGGTGCAGTGAGGGCACTTGTGTGGCTTTGCTTCCGTGTGGGTCTTGGAGTGTATCTGCATGTCCGACTTGGAGAAGAACGTCAGCGGACACACTTTACATCTGAAAGACGAAATGCAAATTTTTCCTGAAAACGTGGGGCATAGAGTATAGGTTATGTGGCCGGTAAAATCTGCAAATGGTATGAAAGCAATTTAGTTGACACACCGCAAGTTTGGGGCTAATTAAAACAAAGTGTAAACACACCTTGGAGGAAGGAAATTCAATTTGTGTTTGCACCAGGAGATGAGACACATGAAAACAACATGAGACACATGAAAACTAATGACATTCCACATTGCAATATTTATATTTAGGGCTGTATGATTAATAAAAAAAATTGTGATATGCTTTTCTTATATTTTCTTAAATACTACATTTTTATTTTACATTGAAACATTAAATTAGCAATATTTCACATTTTGTTTAATATTTCTATTTAAAAAAACACAATAATAATAAAAATGATGATAATCAATGATCTATTATCATTACAAATATTTTTAGAAATATCAAATTATCAAAATCAGAAAAAAAATAGCAATTACATTTTTCTCACATCATGCAGCCCTATTTAAATATATGCATTTGGCAGATACTTTTATCCAAAGTGACTTACATTGCATTCAAACTATACAATTTATCAGTTAATGCATTCTCTGGGAATCAAACCCATTGCACTGGCGTTGCAAGCAGCCTGACACACCATATTTGTACGCAAAAGAAATGCATGCAATAAATATTCTAAAATATGAGAGCTAACTATTTAAATTTTATATTTAGTAATAATAATGATAACAACTACAACAATAATAATGCTATTATTATTATTATTATTACTATTATTATCACAATTTGTGCAGAAGAGCTAAACTGGAGCAGAAAATCTTAATTTGGGGGTAAAGGGTAAAGCGTTCTTTTAAAGGGTTAGTTCACCCTGAGTCATTAATTACACACCCTCAAGTCGTTCCAAACCTGTAAGACCTTTGTTCATCTTTGGAACACAAATTAAGATATTTTTGATGAAATCCGAGAGCTTTCTAACCCTGCATAGACAGCAATGTAACTACCACGTTCAAGACCCAGAAAGGTAGTAAGGACATTGGTAAAATAGTCCATGTGACAGTGGTTCAACCGTAATGTTATGAAGCTACAAGAATACTTTTTGTGCGCAAAGAAAATAAAAATAACGACTTTATCCAACAATTTCTTCTCTTCCGTGTCAGACAACGCACGTTCACAACAGTACCACGACACATGCGTGCATTCCTCTGCTTGTAAACAAGGTGCAGCGCATCCAGGTTCTACGTCAGAATGCCTACGGAGTACGTCTACTGTCGTGAACATGTCAGTTGTGTTGCTGTCTATGGAGGGGTCAGAAAGCTCTCGGATTTCATCAAAAATATCTTCATTTGTGTTCCAAAGATGAACAAAGGTCTTAAGCCCAAAACACACTGCACGATTTTAGCAATCCTATAAGATCATTGCATGTCACACTTTGCGACATGGATCTAATAAACTTGGCTACGACGTGTGTGTAGACTGTACGATGATGACATCTATTGACTCGTTACTAAAACGTCATCAGCATGCGCTAGTGGTAAACAAAAAGCATGATAAATTACACTTTAGCAGATGCATTTTTTTTTTATGTGTGCTGAAAAAAAGTGGAAGCGGCGAAAGAGGAAGGCATAAGAGCTTGAGATAAGCAGTTTTATGTTTTAGCGCCACATCGCGTTGATTTCATGTCGCATTTTTATTGGTTGGTCAGTAAACGTGGATCGTATCAGCAAACACACTGTGCGATGATCATGCTGTATCGTAGGCTATGTTTGGTCGCAAGATCGTGACAACGGCCGTCTTTGAACCTCTCTCACTGTACGACACAGGACCACCGATTAGGAGCCACGATTACAGAAATCGGCACGATCGTTTCACGATGCCAATCTTTCGTCAGGGACAGCCGAAAATCATGCAGTGTGTTTAGGGCTTTACAGGTTTAGAACGACATGAGGGTGAGTAATAAATGACAGAATTGTAATTTTTGGGGGAACTATCTGTGACGAGAGGGGCGGGGCCGAGAGCCGTGGGAACGGAGCGAGGCCGGTGGAGTAAATGCTAATGCGCGACACCTGCGCCACTCACCGGTCTCGAGTCTCACGGAGGAGCTCCGGAAGGATAAAGGAGGAGTGACAACAGTGTTGGACGAGAGAGGACCAGGCCTGGATTTTATTTTGTGTTTTGTGTGCGGCAGTCATCCGCGAGGGGCTGCCGCTTTACTTTCATTTTGTGTTTGTTTATTTAATTAAAGTTTTGTTTAAATGTTCGCCGGTTCCCGTCTCCTTCTTCCCGTGACTACGAACATTGTTACACTATCCCTTTAAACAAATTGTTATCTTCTGAAGTTGTACCTGTAGATTTTGCCCTCTTTGGCAGTGATGCTAACAGTTGATTGGTCAGCTCCAGAGGCCAGGAATGGGTAGGGAACGACTAAGAGCGGCCCAGAGGGGTTTTCAGCTTTGATCTTTTTGCGACCTCGTCCTATGCTCTTCGGAGGAGGACCCAGCAGTCCTGCCAGTCCTCCGCTGTTTTTGATAAAGTCCATCCCTGGCCCGCCAGTCAGTCCTGAGATGAGGTTTGGGGAAGGAGCGCCTCCCTGACGCGTCTGACTGCTGGTGGTTGGAGTGGTCGGGGTGCTCGGCGTCATGCTCTCTGACGTGTTGTGGTTGGCAGTTCGAGAAGACATCAGCGACAGTCCTGAAAATGAGCCTCACTTTAAGGAACAGTTCACCCACAAATGGAAATTTGCAGATAATTTACTCACCCTCAGGCCATACAAGATGTAGAGTTTGTTTCTTCATGGAAACCGATTTTGAGAATTTTTAGAACCAATGGATCCTCTGCAGTGAATGGGTGCCGTCAGAATCAGGGCTCAAACAGCTGATAAAAACATCACAATAATCCATAAGCAATTCACTTTACCTGTGCATATTTCTCTCCCCATTCAGATGAGACAACTAGTATTTCGTCCAGAAGTTAAAATGCCTTGATGAATTTGTTTATTACAAACATGCAGTGTTTCGCTTCACAAGATGTTAATCGAAGGACTGAAGACATGTGGATTATTGTGATGTTTTTATCAATTGTTTGGACTCTCATTCTGACGGCACCCATTCACTGCAGAGGATCCTTTGGTGAGCAAGTGATGTAATGTTACATTTCTCCAAATCTGTTGAAAAAACAAACTCATCTACATCTTGGATGGCCTGTGGGTCAGCAAATTGTCAGCATTTTTTCATTTAAGGGTGAACTGTTCTTTATATGCAAGCAAGAACATATTTGCATTCATGTACCTGACAGATGATTCGCTCTGGATGGCTGGTCTATGATTTGCCGCAAATGCCAGTCTTCCCACAATCCTCTTGCTTTAATAGCCGTTTTAT
The DNA here is from genome assembly GCF_001515625.1 of Sinocyclocheilus rhinocerous. NCBI lineage: Eukaryota > Metazoa > Chordata > Actinopteri > Cypriniformes > Cyprinidae > Sinocyclocheilus > Sinocyclocheilus rhinocerous. The sequence goes on from NW_015642820.1 coordinate 1,195,804, forward strand.
CGTCCAGATTCAAGTTTACGTCACCCAGAATACGACCTGCCCACATTATGTGCACAGTTAGCAGTATGCATGTGTCTTAGTGAGCAGATCTGTGCTATGCAGCGGAGAATGTACCTGCGACAGTGCTGGAGGCAGGTCGAGCGTGTAGGGCGATGTCGGGCTGGGTGGTGCTGTGAGCGTGGAGGCCCGGCATGTGCTGCAGCTTAGGTGTTGATATATTGTGCTGCCCGCCTTCTGTGGCCATGGGCGGCACCAGCAAGGGCTGCTGGGAAGGGACCGAAGTGGGCGGCAGGTGTGGAGGTCTGATTTTCTCCGCCATGAGCTGTTCTTTGATCTTGTTGATCAGCACGAGGTTATCCAACTGGGGAAAAAAGGGGGATAGTGAGATTAGAACAAGCAGATGGTTCAAATCCTCCTGGTTCTGAACTACTGACATGATGAGAAGAACATGTGTTTAATCCTGTAAAGCCTGACTTATGAAACAAGTCAAAAAAATCTCATTTTCGGCAGTATGCTGATTATTTAGAGGCCTTAGAAATTTGATATGATACAGTAGGCTTTATAGGGTTAAAAGTGTTTACGGTCTAGAGAAAGATCTGACAGAACATTTAAAAGATAAGATGTATTTTAAACTCTACACTTTAGCATCCTGGCACCTTTATCTGCTACTTAAGACTAGGGTTGTCAAAAAAAAAAAAATCGAATTTTGAATATTCTTCGAATTTAAAATAAAAATCCACATTCGAATGCAAAAACGTTTTTTCGTAAAAACGAATTTTAGCTGTGCGTCAGGCAGCCTTATCAGTGGCGCACGAAATGTAGATCCCGCTGCTACGTTGTTCATTCAAAATATTGCAGAAAAAGAGAACAACCTAACTGAAATTATGTTATTATATAATATTTAAGTAAAAAATTCGAATTTAGTTTTTCATCCATTTTGACAGCCCTACTTAAGACAACTAGTAAACAATAAAGATTAAGCCTAGTGCTGAACTAAAGTAAACTATTGATGCTAAACTTTTTAGATAAACGACAAGGATTAATGAAGTCTGTCCATTGATGCATGTTTGTTTGTTTCCTTACCTGACCAGGAATAGATGGTGGAGGAGGCCAGAAGTATGGATTATTAAATCGAGGTTCTGCCATTCTGAAACACACACAGTCATGGTTGATTAACGATGCTTTATTTTATCATCATTCATTGTTACGTGGCTTTTATTTTACCAATCCTAGGCTGAGAACAAACCAAATGGATCTTTTCAGGAATGCATATTTAGTTTGAATTACTTGTTGCTGAGAGATTAAAAGATCAGAAGACAATAATGGCTGATAATGACTAAAAGTTTT
>NW_015642820.1:1197246-1215881 GCF_001515625.1 Sinocyclocheilus rhinocerous
CGATGCAGTAGGATCTGAAGGTTGCAATGTTTGACTAGGCCCAAAACTGCCTAGTCAACTATACGGAGGTAATAGCCTTTAAAAATCACACTATGGCTTCTGGGCGGTTCACAAAAATGTACAATTTCTCACTGAAGGCTCTCAGCTCATATGTGACTGAATGAGAGAGAGGCAGCTGAAAAAAAATTGAAACAAAAAATGTACTGCATAAATTAATACTGACCTCCCATGATTATTTACTGATTTGAAATGCAGATCTAATCCGAGAAGATGACTTAAATTATTTTGCAACTTAGTGCAGTATATTAGTTCATCAACAACATTCACAACCCATTTAACTTCCATAAAGTGATACTGTATGTATGACATATAGAACAGGATGTTCAAGACAATACTCAAGGATACTGAAAAACAAAATGCTGGGACTTAAAGAAATAGTTCACCCAAATGTGAACATTTTCTGAATACTTACTCTCCCTCAGGCCACCCAAGATGTAGATGAGTTTGTTTCTTCATGGAAACAGATTTGTAGAAATGTAGCATTACATCACTTGCTCACCAGTGGATGCTCTGCAGTGAATGGGTGCCGTCAGAATGAGAGTCCAAACAGCTGATAAAAACCTCACAATAATCCACAAGTAATCCACACCACTCCAGTCCATCAATTACCATTTATAAACTGTGTTTGTAAGAAACAAATCCATCACTGCGATGTTTTTAACTTTAAACTGTTTATGCTGGCTACATTATGAGTACTCTATCCATAATATTGCTTTCTCTAGTGAAAAATACGTCTCATCTGAATCAGGAGAGAAATATGCACAGATCAAGCACCGTTTACGAGCAAAAAGAGTCCAAAACAGTTCTAAACAAAGATGTCAGTGGATTCTGATGTGAGGACAATAGGAGATGGACTTTTTCACTGGAGGAAGAGTTATTATAGACTGATTATAGACTGATATTTTGTCCAGAAGCAGCTTTAATAATGGATTTGTTTCTGCAGTAAACATGCAGCTTTTCACTTCACAAGATGTTAATTAATGGACTGGAGTGGTGTGGATTATTGTGATGTTTTTATCAGCTGTTTGGACTCTCATTCTGACGGCACCCATTCACTGCAGAGCATCCATTGGTATGCAAGTGATGTAATGCTAAATTGTGAACATTACCAAAATGATCCACATATAATGCTTTTTTAAATTTAAAAACAAGGTACATAAGCTTAGATAAATGAGGCCTATGAGTTCCAAAGAAACAAAACCTGTGCTAAAATGAACGAAAAAAAAAAGTTGAAAAAAAGGCTGAATCCAAGATTTGGTGATAATATAGCCTAGCATAACGAGAAATTTACAAGCGATTTTTAAAAGACCGGAAACACCAAGGTTTCAAATGCAAAGTAGTTTATATGTAAACACTGTGCAGACTGCAGAGTATATCAAATGTGACCCTGGAGCACAAAACCAGTCTTCAGTCACACACAGGTATATTTGTAGCAATAGCCAACAATACATTGTATGGGTCAAAATTATTACATTTCTCCAAATCTGTTCTGATGACGAAACAAACTCCTCTACATCTTAGATGACCTGAGAGTGAGTACATTTTCAGCAAATGTTCATTTTTGCGTGAACTTTAACGGAGCAGTTTTCTTTAAAACAACATACACTTGTGAATCATTAGAAATATGGCCAGAAAAGTACATTAAGGACATTTTAGGATTAATTTGAACATTAAAAGGTGTTCTTAAGGAATCAACCACTGGGATCATGTACAGCTTTATTTACAGAGTTACAGTAAAGCTTAATTAAAGTGATATGAAATGACAGCCATTGTTCAGAGGCTTTTGCTGTTGGCTTAAGTCTTGCACTAATACTCTTATTAATTGCAGACTGTGCCCATCGGCACATTACTTAGCATTATTCACGACACAGTGATATGAATATGATACAACACAGAACAAGCATTTCAAGCAAACTCATGCTGTTTGTTCATACACAGTTCACACACCCACAGCAGATTGCTCAATATTGCCAAACTCAACATGACGCCCGTTGGGAAAATCAAACAAATTACATCTTCCTAAAGCATAACACTTTGAATATTGCTTGTTGCATTGCTGGCCTTGTAATAGCAAAATAAAAATACATTTGCTGTGATGGTGCAAACTTCTTCAAATTATATTGGTCTTATAACAAATTTTACAAGCAGAACGCACTATTTAAAAGCAAAGCTGACTGTAAAGTCATAAAGAGAAAATAAAAATGACAATATTTGAGCATTTAAATGTTAAAACCTGAAAATGTCAAATGCATATGTAAATGTGGCAGATTCATATGGAAGAGTGAAAACTCTACCCCACAGTTTTAGCAGGAAGTGAAACAGACACCCTTTCAGCATCATTAAGGAAATATTCAGCGGGGTCTGGGCTCATATATTTGGACATATCGCTTTTATTATTTTTGGCTCCGCTAAATGAATTTCTCTGCAAGGCCCTTTAGTCAAACACTCTCAAGACCCATAAGCACTGCCAAAACATTCATAGCACAGTGTCATGGACATAATGCAAGAAAACGATACGCCTAGTTGCAGCCAAATATTGTCCTCTCCTAACAAACCATACATCCATGGAAAGCTTATCTATTCAGCTTTCAGATGATGTATAAATCTCAATTTGAAAAAATGATGACCCTTATGACTGGTTTTGTGGTCCAGGGTCACAAATTATTATGACATGCCATTAACTAAAAAGACCTGAAATTCACGTACATTATTTCCATAGCACTCAAAAGTAGGCAACCTCCAAGAATACCATGGTAATACCATAGTAAATGTTCCAAAATAAACATGTACCATTTAGATGTACATTCATCTGACAAAAAGGTGCATTGCAAAAGCAAATACAGTTTCACGCTACAATAGTGTAAGCTTCATTTTATAATCAAATCTACAACGAATTCTACCGATTTCGTAGTTTCTTCACATTTAAATGACGCTGAGGTTCAAGTCTGTGAGCGACAGGCTGCCTAACAACATTTAAAACGATTTAATACGCTAATAAAAACCACCCAGCAGCTTTAAACGACATGTAAATATCAAATCAACATTTTGGCGAAGACCGACACGTCTCAGAGGCTTTGATATAAACTGAGGTAAAACTTACTCAACTTTTTCTTTTATTCTATCGGCATCCTTGAAATTATTCTCAATTAAAGCACGTCGCCTTTGATCAAACGTCAAATTCAAAACGCTCGCAAAATAACGGAGGCGAACGGACGCGTTTCGTGGCTTCTGAGAGTCCAGGTCCCCGGTGTCTGCCTCTCCCACATTCTCAGACAGTTTTATTAAAAATTTCAGACAAAAGGAAAACAAAAATGGCAGCCTGTCTTATTTTTATAAGGACAGGGCGCCATATTCTGCAGATCCCAAAAAATGTAGCCACAAAAATAAAGCGTGTGAATTCAGATGAAAAGAGCGACGAGTAAAACGCCGCATTATTTGCATTAAGTGCACGAATGATTGTTTACTTAGACCTGCAGGTTTGAATAGCCCGGCTGGAGGAGAAAAAAAAAGACAGGGAAAAAAAACGGGAGACTTCCTACAACAATCATGCGATGCGAACAAATCACGCAGATGGAAACAGACGCGCATCTCCAGCGAAAATGTAACATTTCTGTCGTGACGCAATTATGCAGGAGCGTGCAGATGCAACATTGTTGCAACATGCGTCTGCTTTTTTATTTTATTTTTTTTATTTGAACTTTTTGCTCACTCGAATGCCAGCTAGCTTCGCTTCAACGCATCATGCAAATGTCCCAAAAAAATTCTATGCGATCGTGAAGATGAAAAGAGCGCGACAGACATACCTTGCACACCTCGACGGTGGATTTATTAGATTTAATGAAAGGTTCAGATGTTCTTTCGGCTTTGCCTTCAGAGGGAGTTCAGACCTTCCGGGTCGCCTGCCGTTCACTTCTGGGTGCTGCAGGCACAGCGCTAGAACGATGATCAAATATACATCAGAGCCTTCCACATGCAAATAATCGTTAAAAACCAGGACTATTTAACATTTTGTGTTACTGTAATGTCCTATGAGAAGTCAGAGAACTGATTTCGACGATAGGGAGCTCAAAAGAGCAGACTCTGAGATATGGAGCGATTCAGAAAAGATCATAGAAAGAACAGATACTGTAATAGGCGTTTTCTAATAAAAAGCCATTTGAAATAAGAAATTGTTTTGTAACAGCATTGAGGAATTGCATAACATCCATTTATACCTCTGTGTCTCATGGAACGTAAACAGGTTGGATTTTGATAGGAATAGAATAGAATAGTGATACATGTGCAAACAAAAAACAATATAAATATATACTAATACAACCAGTCTAGTTATTATTTACCATTTTCAACATCTAAATACAGTCATCAGAACTATGAAATACCACAAATTGAAGTAGGAATTATGAGTGACCTTCAAATTATGAAAGGGGGAAAAAACATTGTTTTATATATATATATATATATATATATATAATTTATCGTTAGTGAACTTTACCTGTAAGTGTCTACAGAACAAATTTCAATCATTTAAGCATAAGGCTTTAAATTAAAAGGTTTATAAAGCTGAATAACACAAATAGTTTTACTTTGTTAACCTTGTTGACATCGACTGGTTGGCTATGTTTACAATATTATAAACGATACAATACACAAACTGCAGAGAGACAAGAGTAGAAGTCTTCAAGTATATTATTATTAGTATTATTATTATTATATGTTTGTGTCTAATAGTTCATACATATTCCCAGTTAATTATGTAAAGTAAATATTATTTCTGATCAGGGTTATTATAGTTAAAGCATTTTGTTACTTGACATAAAATAAAATAAAATAAAACAAAACATAAAAAACATATTTCAGCTTTAGTGTTAACTTGATGTACTAAACTAACTAAAACTAAAATGAAAAAAACTACACAGACATTCATTTCTGATCTGAAGTATTATACTTACCAAAAACTAAAACCATAAAAAAAAACTTTCATTACTTGAAATAAAATAAACTTTAACTGAAATAAAATATATATAACAAAAACTTATTTTAGTTCAGCTGGTTGCCAAAGCAACATTTATCCCTTCTATTTGGTTTAATTTGATGTACTAAAATAACTAAAATAAAATAATAATAATAATAATAATAAAAACTAGGCTATATAGACAATCGTTTCTGATAGGGTTGGTGTAGTCAACTAAACAAAAACCATAAAAAAACCTTATGTTACTTGAAACAAAATAAAATAGAAAAAAACTTAAACCCATTTTATTTCAGCTAGTTGCCAATATTTCACATTTCTATTTTCTTTAACTTGACATATTAAATAACTAAAACTAAAATAAAAATGAATAAAAACTATATGAACATTTTTAAAATGACTAACAAAAAGAAAAAACACAAAACAACTCAAATTAAAATAAAACAAAATATAAGATACAACATTTTATTTGATTAATAACAGATAAAATACTACTGTTTAAGGCCAATTTCCTTTCTTAGTATTGTATCTTTGCGTTACACGCGTTCTCTCAGCTGAACGATAGATGGCAGCACGCGCTCAGTCCTCTTCGGTCTGACTGTAGCGGCTGCGTGGATCCACAAACATCAGTCAAATACTGCGAGTCAGTCAAATAAAGCTCACCGAAGCGTGCTGCGTGTCACCAGAGACACGAGAACTACATCAGGAAAGTCGCATGCGCACGTCTAAACACCTGTGGTCGTGGAGGAAGCAGATGGACGGGTTTCTGTAGTCAAACACTGACACTCCCTCCACACAGACACGTGCTTTGAGTCTAGGTAACATCACAAAAAAGCGTGAATGTTTAGACACGTCCCACTGGGGGAGGGGGAGGAGGAGGAGAAATGCACACAAACACTCATTGAGAAGTCAGAAAGACGAGTGGACGTAGGCTGCATGACTGACTGCTGGTGTGCTCAGGATCTGTCTGTGCTTGGACCTGCAGCTCCTCAGATGTCTGAGGTCACATCCTTTCATCTCTAGTTTCTGGTGAGTCCATCAGGTTGTGCTGGCCCTGTAATTATGACCAAATGCAAAATGCTGTTGATTTGAATTTTCATGAGAATATACCTTGAGTAGTGGATGGAGTGGCAAACTCTTGAAAAAGCTTATATATAACTCAGATTTGATTTTTTTTTTTTTAAATGCTCAGTGCAATGCTAGACTAGAAACAATCTAGAAAAGCTAGAAACAAATGCAGAAGGTGTGAGACACGATACAATCAACAAATTGACAGCAATGCTGGAAAAAAACACATTTAAAAAGCATTTAAGTACACTGTAAAAAATAAGTGTAATTTTAACTGTAAAATTTTGTCGGTGGGGTTTCAGTAGTGACATCTTTGTTTTTTTGGTGTTATCACATAAAATCGTCACTACCGAAACATGTCATCATTGTTTCAGTAGTGACAAAAGTCAACACATAATCCTCAAATTTGGGGGAAATAAGCAAAATTTTAGCATAGTTATGCAAATTATTTTGTATTTTAGTATGTTTTAGTAGTGTTTTAGTATGCAAGTTAGAAGTCTGTAATGTGATGTGGTCACTACCGAAAATGTGCTCTCACTACCGAAACATGGGATGTTTTGTCAAAAAGTATACTGATTTATTAACTAAGATGTTTTAAGTTTTGGTTTAGCTTTTTGTTTTTGGTTCAATGAATATTCAAACTAATGAATCCTTAACTTTGAAATCAGTATGATCAACTTTTTGCCTTTTACAAACCTCATAAATTACACTTGAAATATTGTTAAAAATGTAATTATTGATTTACCTCTGGAATTTTTTTATTAAAATAGCAATATATAGTATATATATACACACACACACAATGTAGATGTAAGCAAAATCTTAATAGATATATATAACCCTTCTAATTAAATTATTATTACTGTGTTTCGGTAGTGATAAATTTGGGGAGAGGACAAATATTCCAAAACTTTCTGAAAATACCTTGGATATTTTTACAATTTGCACACACAAAATGTTTTTGGGAAAAAGGCTTTTTTTTTCCAAGACGTATTCAACTCTGACTTTGGACCAAATTCTGTAGAATGGCCCATATATGTTTAATATAAAAAAGAGAGTAGAGAATTAACTCCTTTACTGAACACTATTATTACATAATTAAAGACTCTACACTGTTGTTGTGCGGATCAAATTAAAATATCATGCTTTTTACTGCATCAGACACAAATTATAAATTAAGTTATGAAGTGACATGTATATCTTTAAATATATATTTTCAGAAAAAAATGGTTCATTAGCTAACACCTTTGTTAAATAGTCCCTTTATACATAGATAGATAGATAGATAGATACTAGAACTAATTTACTAAAAATGTTTTTAAAGTGTAAATGTGACTTTTTTTGTGATCAATTTAAAACAGATTTTACTAAATGCAGCCTCTTTTTATATCTTCATTAGCCTGAGGTTCTTGAAAATCAGCATCAATAAGTTGACGTGGCATTCACTACACTGACGAGAAATGTGATTTTTATAATAATAAATAAAAATAATAATAAAATAGCATTTTAGGAATTGGAAATTTTGGATTGGATTATGAAACATGGGCATTTAAAACCAAAATGATTCTGCCAAAATGGAAAGATATTACAGAAGTAAAACAAGTTAATGAAACATTACACACAGGAGGAGATTAAAAGAAAAAGAAAATAAAAGACACTTATAAGAATAATCCACAATAAGACCAGGAACGTGTTTTAAGACAATAATCTCTAATAATATAATAATAGTCAAGTTTGATTTTATTATTGTCTTTAAATTAATCTTGAGGCGTGAACATCATCTGACTTTCACATCTTGTGCATTTATTATCATCATCTTCCTTCCAGAGATTGTGCACCACAACTCTTAAATGAAACATCAAGTGACACTGTATTTTTAATGTCTCTTCTAAGTGTGAAGATGGAGGGTGTTCTGGGTGTTACGCTGCGTCTGTGTGTGTGCAAACTGATGAGCAGCATGCTGTTGTGTTCGTCTGTAATCACACACACCATCACTGCGGTCAGTCTGTGCTGCAGCTGCCTGCTGTTATTTACAGACCTCGCTGTCACTGGTAAGTGAACCTCAACCACAAACCTTGTCCACATTCTCCACTTAATTCACCAGTTTAAAGAGACACCTCACCCAAAAATTAACATTTGCTGCTAATTTACTCACTCTCAGGCCACCCAAGATGTAGAACAGTAAAGAAGATTTTTAGCTAAAACTGTGGTCCTTGTTGATTCATAAAATGCAAGTCAGGCAGCTGCCTGTTTTTGAGAATAAAAAAAGCATATCAAGGAACACATAATTAATACTTGTGGCTTCGGACAATATAATGAGGTCTTATGAAGCGAAACGATTGCTCTGTGCAAGAAACTGAATATTATTTACAACATTGTCTGTAATCCAGATCCTCAGGTAACCGGTCCGGAGTGATGTCTGGTTCACGAGCGAATCATTCTTTTGAACCGGTTCTTTTTAGTGAACTAGTTGAATCAGTTCACCAAATCGGACTGAACGAAACCGTTCACGGCTCGAGCAGCACAGATCGACAAGTTACTCAATCAAAACTCACTTTTTCGCACATGCGCGTGCTTTGATCTACACATAAACAAAGCATGCACGTGGTGCTGCTGACGTAGAACACGCATGCGCTGTGCCTTGTTTACGATCAGAGGAAACCACGCACATACGTTGTGGTACTCTCCAAAATGGCGCTAGGGTGACGTGGAGAAAAAGAATTGTTGAATGAAGTTATTTTAGTTTTTTGCGCAACAAAAAGTATACTTGTAGCTTTATAAAATTATGGATGAACCACTGTCACATGGACTATTTTTTGAAGTTCTTGGTACCTTTCTGAGCCTTGAACGTGGTAGGACCCTTGCTGTCTATGGAGGGTCCGAAAGCTCTCGGATTTCATCAAAATATCTTAATTTGTGTTCCGAAGATGAACGAAGGTCTTGCGGGTTTGGAACGATATGAGGGTGAGTAATTAATGACAGAATTTTCATTTTTGGGTGAACTATCCCTTTAATAATATAATTGCGTATACTTTGCGTATTTAAGTAAATGAACTAGTGAATTGAACCAGTTCACAGAATTGGATTTCCCTGTTTGCTTGAGGCTCTGGTTAACAGGTAATAATAATCAGTTTCTTACACAGACCGATTGTTTCCCTTCGTAAGACCTCATTATATCATCAGGAGCCACGGGTATTCATTTTATTTTTATATTATTATTTTCAAAAAAGAAACGGGCAGCCATTGACTTGCATTTTATGAATCACCAAGGACCACGGTTTCAACTAAAAATCTTCTTTACTGTTCTACTCAAGAAAAAAATCATCTACATCTTAGATGGCCTTATTGGGTGAACTATTCCCTTTAATGCTCTTTTCTATTCCTCCAGTGTTTTTGCTCTACGTCTGGTTCATGGAGTCCTGGTTGACGCCTTTTTACGTGTCTTCGGATGTCATCGCCCTTCGATTTCTGCTCTTCCTTTGCAAGGCCTATGGAGTTGTGTTGCTGCTGATGCCGCCTTTGATTGCTGTGGAGTTGTTGGTTGATCTGCTGTGTCCTCAAGGCGGGCGAACAAAGGGACGAGATGCAAGTGAATCCCTCTCTAGTACAGTTGGCTACTTGGGATGTTTTCTAGCATGGAGCATGAGCGGGATCTACAGCAGCCACGACTGGATGCTGGAGCAGATCTCAGTGGAATCCTGTCAAGGAAAAGGTGGCCATCTTCTCACCTGCCTTCCCTGTGCTGATGAGTTTTCCTGGGTTCTTCCTTCTATGGTGGTCCTGTTGAGCTTGACGGGGAGCCTGCGTCTGTTCAGGACAAAGGTGTCCCGACGACTGCCTGACTCATCTAAAAACACACAGATGGGTGAGAAAAAGGACTATTTGGGCCATGGGCTAATGCATATTTCACAAACTCTGGTTGACTCAGAAAAAACACCCAACAGCTGTGGCGTTCACATGGCTGGGTTTGAGAACAGTGAGCCACGACGGATCTGTCCTGGGAATGGTGTACTGTGCGCTCAACAAACCGGTTTGGCAGACAATATCGAGAAACAAAAGCAATCATCCAGCCTTGCAACATTTGCACAGTCCAAAACCGATCTTCCTCTGGAAGTCACATCATTGGCGGTCTTTAACAGGACAGACGCAAAGTCTCAAAGCAGACGCTGTTGGTTTCCCAAAAGGGAAAGTCCCTGCTCAGGGCGAGAAATCTTCACAGGGTTGGTATGCGTGGCTCTGGTTTGTGTTTTTCCCACAGTCGTCAGCGGTAATATTCTCCTAATCTTTAACCTGGAGAATCTGGTGGTGTACAACTTGAAACTCTTATCTCTATCGGTCAACAGAGTACCGGATCTGTAAGTGCTGAAGGTGCAGATGCGTGTATAAACAAATACAAATCTGTATATTTAACCCTCTGGTGCTCTTTGGGTCATTTTTGACTAAAAATTTTATGTTTTGTTGTTTACTTCATTAGAATGATACAAAACTTTGTAAAGGTTTTGGCACTTGTGTGAAAAAAAAAATAAATCTAAAAGATTTGAAAAGGTGATTTAAAATGACTGGAATCATTGGACACGAATGGAGAACCAATTTCTTCTAGAGGACACTCTTGGTACTGCGCCGAGAAAAAAAAAATTTTACTGAAAGGTATTTTTTTGAGATATCAACCTCAAATTTGGAAAGTTTCTTGAAAATTGACTATGACGAGATAACATGACTTTCATATCACCATGTCGTCAAGTGACCCTGGAAAAAAATGTGAAAAAACGTGATGCATGCACTCCGAATTACCTCTGATGGAGGAGGTTTGTGAAGCTGAAAACTGCAAAAGGAGATGGCCAATCCGTCAATGTCCGTGTAACAAAAGACCGTCTATGCACGGCAAAATCTGATAGAAGACGACAAATTAAGGTTGCTGAAACAGATGTGTTAAGAATTCATGAGTTTATGAGGTGCATTTTCCTCACAAAGTAAATAATCTGTTAGTTTTGTGAGCACCAGCTGGTTTCATGTGAGATAGTTGCGTTATTTTTAAACCCAAAACCAGTTTACGGTTCCCTAAAAAAAATTTTTTAAAAAGGAATCGGGCCCGAGGGGAGCTGTGCTTCACAGAACAATAGTGACATATGAGCAGTGGCATTTAGAGTTAACATAAAAAATAAAAATGTGCAATAAAGGATTAAGTGCTTGAAGGCACTGGTTATTTGTCATGAGCACATTCATCAAAGTTTCCCGCTTGGAAACTTGCAATCGGTGCAGTGGAATGAGGTTTATGAAGAGCAAATTCATGACCGAACAAGTAAAAATAAGAGCAATCACAAAGTTGAAGGGGAAAAAGAAGCTCTTTGGATGAGGTTACAGCTCTTGAAGTACAGCTTTCAACAGCAGAGGTCTCCCTGCGCCGTCTAGAGGTCTCTGCATGTGAAACCGTACTCTGAAACTGAAGCAGCCTTTGTTAATCGGCCCATCTTCCTTCTGCAGCTCTAGTTGACTTCTCTGGAAAAGCACCACAGGGCAAACGCTACAACTGACAGCACATAAACTCGTCCTACTCAAGAACTCAGACTTGCACAGACACATGCACACATACACAGGTGAATCTCCGTAAGAACAGGAGCGCAAATAACTCTGATCAGTCTTTGCAAATGATTTGAACACTCATAAAAGGCAGTGCTATAACTCTTGGTGACACAACATGCGTAAGCAACAGTGTTATTTTAGTAGTATTTATTATAGTGTTTATATAGTGTTTTTTATATTTTTAGTTTTTATTAAACTTTTTGTAACTTTTAACAATGTGCTTTTATCTTTTTGTATAAATATTTCTTATTTTTATATCGGTTTTAGTTTTAGCAATTTTAGTACTTTGAAAAAATTCAGTTAGTTACCAAAAGAAGGATTTATTATTTAATTTAATTTTATTTTATTTTTGTTTAAAGTTTTCATCTAATATCTAATCCTTTTAATTTGGATTTACCTCAATTAATTAAAATAATTTTAAACAGTTTTAGTTATCAATAACAACCCTGGTTAGGAATAAATATTTCTTATTTTTATTTCAGTTTAAGTTTTAGTAATTTTAGTACTTTAAAATGATTAGTTGCCAAATTCTTAATAGTTCAGTTAGTTGCCAAGAGAAGTTTTATTTTATTTTCATTTATTATAATATTAATATTTTAAATGAGCTTTTATTTTTATGGTCACTTTTCATTTTAATTTGTTTGTTTTAACTGTGCTTTATTTATTTGTTTTTATTTCTTATTTTTTCAATTTGTTTTAGTAATTTTAGTACTTCAACTTTTGTTTTTCAATTTTATTTCAGTAGTTTCCATGAAAAATTTTAATTTCTTTTTAATTTTATTTTAAAGTTTTCATACATAATATCTAATCATTTTATTTTGCATTTACTTCTATTAATTAAACTGAATTTAAACAGTTTTAATTATCAGTAACCCTGGTTAGGAGTAAATATTTCTTATTTTTATTTCAGTTTAAGTTTTAGTAATTTTAGTACTTTAAAATTATTTCAGTTAGTTGCCAAGAGAAGATTTAACTTTTTTTTTTTAAAGTTTTCATCTAATATTATATTTGATTATATTTAAAAGTTTTATTTTAGTATTATTTATTACAGTATTTATTAATATTTTAAATGAGCTTTTATTTTTATATTTTTTATATATTTTTATATTTCATATTTATCAATAACAACCCTGGTTAGGAATATTGTTAACTGATACTAATACTAAAACCATTAAAAAATTTTATTTAAAATAAATGTTAACTGAAATCATATTTATTAAAAAATATTTTATTTCAGATACTTGCCAAGGCAACATTTCTGATTTACATTTAGTTTAACCTGACGTACTAAAATAGCAAATAAAATAATAAAAAAAGACAAACTTTAAAATAAGCTAAAATATATATATGCTCAAGATTCTAAATATTAATAAAAAGTAATATTATCTCAATTATACTAAAATAACACTGAGCAATAAAATTGGACTTTAAAAAGTCAAGTAGTTTAGGTAGGATGAACAATTCATTATAGGTTTGCAGATATCATGTGGTTCAAAAAATGATTGAAGGGTAAGGACTGAGAAAAAGATGCATAAAGCACCATGAGCAGATACTCCGATACACAAGCAATTGCGTCTCAAAACCTATTATGTCAGCCACTATATCTAATGTTTTTGAATGTTTTAACGTGCCTACGAGGCCCCATCATGATATCTATGTATCATATAAACCAGCATCTGGTGCTATATTGGCAGGTTGCTCACTAAAGTGTAATGTCTTCCCTGAAGCAGAAGCCCTGCAGTGACATCCTTGCATTTCTAGGTGTGAGAAAGTCAGCTTTTCATTATAATGACGGTGAGGTGTCTTTAAGACAGTGTGACGGCATTCTTTCTGTCTTTTGTCTGATTTTACAGCTGAAACCTCACACCGCCCACATCTAGTTATAGCCGTATGACAGCAGATACATTGTACAGAAGTCTATAGGTTTGACAGGACCCTTGTCCTGAGGGATACTTACACAATTACACACGGCTTCAAGTAAGAACGCAGTAGAGCTTTCAGTTAATAACAAAACACTTCCATAAACCATGTCCCAAGTCTCCAGAGTTTCACTGCGTCTTGTCGGACACAGGTTGATGCAATGATTTCATTAAAAATGCAAGGAAAATCAATGCTTCTGCACGCACACAAGCCATTTTTCTGCAGTTTGGAGCACTAAGTGCCAAATCGCAGTACATTGTTTTTAGATGGCAAAGGCGATTTGTCAATTGCTCGCTTTATCTTGTGATACGTCATAAACAGCTGGAAAAGAAAAGAGCATGTCGAAGGAAGAAAGGAGTTTCACCTGTTGGAAATTGCTAAGGACTTTTTTTTTGGTTTTGTTTTTTGAGAATTTGAGCATTGCAACAGTCATAATGCAAACCATTTCAAATGCGGACCACACTACACCATTGTCAAAAATGAACTTTCTTGCCAATGGTAAACAACATTTAATATTTGGTATTTTTCATGATTTGTAAACAGCTGTTTGTTTTGTATAATCACAGGTCAATGTATTACTCTATTATATATATATATATACACAGGGTGCGATTTGTGAAAAAACCAGAGGGGGGGATGCTTTTGAAAACTTTTTATGAAATGTTTTTAATACGACGGAAACTGTATTTAACGTGATCACAGTTTAATAAAAACATTGTAGCCTACGTTAGGCCTATTAATTGTAATGATTTACAATTAATAGGCCTCCAATCGGATCGCGTATCACGAATCATTTGATTCAGATCTGGACTTCAAAGCGTGTATCGCGAATCATTTGATTCAGATCTGGACTTCAAAGCGTGTATCGCGAATCATTTGATTCAGATCTGGACTTCAAAGCGTTTAAAAAACTTAATTAGAAATACTGCCTTGGCAACTAACTAAAAAAAGCTAAATATAAAAAAGTAATGCAAAAAAAAAATACTATACATAAAAAACATTAAATTACTTTACTAAATTGAAAATGGAAAATATAACCATACAAAATTGTTATTATTGATAAACATTATAATAGTATATAAATAATAGTAATATATATAAACTTAATATATTTGTTTGTGGTTTAACGGCCACAGTTCTTAAGAACAATATGAAGAGAGAGAAAAACCATTGTCTTTTTACTAGTTAAACCCCTGAAGGTAAATGTTAATTCAAGTTCTGTTTCCTGAATAACAGTCATTGATATGTTCTTCAGTAGACAATCTGGATTTCTGGCTAATTACACCTTTATTTTTTTTGTCTCATTTGACACTTGTTGGACTGTTTATGAAGATACTATACATAAAAAACATTAAATTACTTTACTAAATTGAAAATGGAAAATATAACCATACAAAATTGTTATTATTGATAAACATTATAATAGTATATAAATAATAGTAAAATAACATTGCTTAATATATTTTTTTGTGTGGTTTAACGGCCACAGTTCTTAAGAACAATATGAAGAGAGAGAAAAACCATTGTCTTTTTACTAGTTAAACCCCTGAAGGTAAATGTTAATTCAAGTTCTGTTTCCTGAATAACAGTCATTGATATGTTCTTCAGTAGACAATCTGGATTTCTGGCTAATTACACCTTTATTTTTTTTGTCTCATTTGACACTTGTTGGACTGTTTATGAAGTCAGTCAAACATAATGAAGAGTCAGTAATACTTGTGGTTTTACCATTTCTTTTAATTGAACTCAAACATTTTTCCATGAACCTCCAGTTTCAAGAGCTCATCAGAGTGCATTTAGACAATGATGAGTGTCAAGCAGCTCTCATCCAAACACACAAATCATCATCATCATCATCATCATCATCATCATCACAAACAACAACAATCCTCGCCAGTATGTAACTATATATCATAAAGAACCCATCACCATCACTAAAATAATAATAATAATCGTCTGACTGCCTTAAAACTCGAGCAACAACCTCGAGGTCCATGCGATAAATGACCAATGCCTTTACCCCTGAACACCAAACACGACAGAACACACCGCACATCAGAACCAATCAGGAGTGGAGAAGTTCAGCTACAGAATAAAACACGGAATGGATTCCGAATCTGTCCATCATTCCAGGTGAAGTTATTTCAACCAGGGCGTATAATGGCAAGAATTCATTGAGAAAACAGCAATAATTACTAGTATTGAAACTCAGGGTTCAGAACATACAGCTGAGCCTCTGAGAACATCAACGCACCAAATTGAAATAGTGGCCACATCTGAGTAATTAAGGAAAATTTACGAGTGCATTCGGGGACTGTAGTGTCTCCATTTAAAACTATATATGCATTGTAAAAAAGTAAAAAATAATATATATATAAATAATGAAGCACCAAACAATAAATAGTTATATAAAATCTGAATATATAAATGTAAATTGTGAATATAGAATTAAATCAGAATATATATTTATAAATCTGAATATATAAATGCTCTTCAGAATATATAGTCGCAAGTCTGAATATATAGATACAAATCTGCATATATATAAATGTAAATCAGAATATATAGTTATAAGTCTGAATATATAAATGGAAATTTGTGAATATGTAGTTAAAATTCTGAAGAAATAAATATTAATTGTAATATGTAGATGTAAATCTGAATATATGAATGTACATTTTTTTATATACGTAAATGTAAATCATGAATATATATTTATAAATCCTGAACATATACTGTAATTTTAAATTGGAATATATATTGTCTACATACACTCTATATGAAAATATCTTTATTATCGGGCATGTCAACTATATATTCAGATTAACTTCTATACATATATTCATGATTTTCATTTATATATTCAGTTTTTATCTATATATATTTAGACTTTTATCTATATATTGCTACTTTCATGTATATATTCAGAATTATAAGTACATATTCACAATTTACATTTATATATTCAGACTTAAAACTATATATTCAGATTTACTTATATATGTTAACATTTTTCATTTATGTATTCATATTTTTTATAATTATTTCCTGTTTGGCACTTCATATACACACACACACACATATATATATATATATATATTATTTTTTTTAAGTCATTGAAATTGCATCAAGTCCTTATTTACAAGGGTAATTAATTTTGATTTATAACCAAAAAAAAAAGAAAATAAATATATAGCTATTTCAACACTTTTCTAAAGAGCAACGGATGTATTCTCTCAGAAACGGAAATGTCTTTCACCATCTTATAACCTGATTAGATGCGTTAAAGCAGAAAGATGACCCAGCGTCCTCTTTAACACTTGAACCCTCTTAACGAGACGTCCCGGGACCCTAAACACTGGAATGTTCTAGAAAGTAAGCACAAGATGAATAAATAAAAGCGATATCGAGCTAAAGGGAAAAGGAAGGCGTGGGGGATGCACTTCTCACCAAAGCTAAGGCTATCACCTGTCCTGCGATATGTACAAATGCGCAAAGTCATGGCCCCTTTTTCATAATAGCAGCAGATGCGTTAGCTGTGTTCGAGTCCTGAATCTCGACTAGAAGGGGATAAAACACGTACACGATCATTCACGCATACAGGGCACCTGGGGGCCTGATTACTGCAGTCAAACTCCGTCAGCATGACCTGAGGGACACAATATTCCACTCACCGATCATGCAGTTCGAAAGAAAGCAAAAAGTTCGTACAGCACTAGTTCAGTGTCTCCACAAACACACCAAAACCAATTGCACAAAACGAAACAGGCAACACATTTTTATTTCTGTCTGCACAACAGATAAGCTTTTTTTCCCAGGCTTGAGCCATGAAAGGAGCGTTTGGACCCTGCAGGGGCTGAAGGGACAGAAGTCGGGGTGTTGTGTACAAGCAGCTGGGAAATCTTGGGCAAGCAGGCCGGCCACAGCAAGATTACAAATGACCGGCGACAATAAAATGTACAAAACGCCCACCGGCAGCTCTCAGAAAAGTGCAAGGCTCTCCATTTTATTTACCAACTCCAGGCGTCTACAGAGCCTTACGTCACAATCCATCAGTCAGATCGCTTCATTGAGTAACGTGTCGGCGACCCACCGAGCGCCCTAAGGTAAGCTGAAAGAAACGTTATTATATAACCTAGATTTCAGTTTCTTCTTCAACTTCTCTGCTGACTCGGCTCCTATAAACGCACGGTGTTAATTCGCAAGGGCTGCACATTTTTTCCGTTGGCGTGACTTTGACCGGGGCTGAAGTATGGATAAAGTTTAGCTAGAAACTTCTCTCGGTAGGTGTAGAGCCAAGACATGTCGTCAGCGTTGTAGAAAACCAGCAAACCTTTAGGGTAGTCCAAGTAGACGCCCACTTTCTCGAGTTTGCTCTTTACGTTGAGGCGCGTCCAGGGCTCGGTGCAAGCGCTGTATTGGTTACCGTCGTGCATGACGATGCAGTAGAAGCCTCGGCTGGGTTGGATTTGAATGCTGCCCTTGCGGTTGACCGTCTCGTTGGCCACGCCGATCATCCACTGGGTTTTCTCGGACACCATCACCTCCCAGTAGTGGACGCCCGCCGAGAAGCCCTCGGCTCCCAGCACTGACACCTCAACGTCGAAGCGGCGCGGTGAATCCTGCAGGGGCTGTGGATGCAGGTTCCCGTACGCAACGATGGTGCAGTCGTCTGATAATATGAGCCGCTGGTGAGCAGTGATGGGGTCCATGGTTAAAGCAGCAGGCACTGTGAACGTAAGGACAGAGGAAATGAAAATCAGTGCATTTAGAATCAGTCCAAAATAAGCTTAGCACCTGTTATATTACAGCAGGTAAAAAAAACAAAATATAAAATATGTATAAAAATATGAAAAAACAGTAACAAATACAAATATAAACATACATAAAAATAAATAAATAAACAAAATAAATATCTAAAAAATAAAAAACTAATTATAAAAAAAAAATATATATATATATATGAAAAACAAATCAGCAAATATGAAATTAAATTAAAATATAAAAATAAGAATTAATAGAAAAACAATAAAAAAAC
>NW_015642820.1:1215941-1234718 GCF_001515625.1 Sinocyclocheilus rhinocerous
TGTAAAAAATACATAAAAAAATCAATAAATATAAAAATTAAATGAATAAATATATAAAAAAATAAGAATTAATAGAAAAACAACGATTAAAAATTTAAATATAAAATAAAAAGTAAAAATATCTATAAAAAGAAAATAAATAATAAAAACTAAGAATAAATAAATAAATTTCTAAAAAACGTACAACTATTTTGAAAATATATTTAATTAATTAAATAATTATAAAATTAAAAATGAATAACAAATAAGTAGACCTTTTATATTAATTGACAATTAAACATTAATATAATTTTCTATGACTTTAATACCTCCATAAAGCATTTACTCCACAATCATTTACTAAAGCATTTACTCCACCTTGTGTGTGAATAAAATTTTCAATAATTCAACTATTGTCATCAAATCATTAATTGTTCCTTAACAAATCAAATTGCTCTTTTGTTACTGGTCTAATGTATTGATCTGATCGATTCCCTAAAGGGGATTTATTAGGAGTTTAGAAAGATATAGTTTGCCTTTGGGTGTCTATATGTGGACATCCATAGAAGACAAAAAGGTCACAGTGGTCTAGCGGTTAGTGCATGTGCTTTGTGGGTTTTTACCTAAATATCCCATTCCACCTCTTCCTTTTTACTCTCTCTTCTATAGGGCTGGGTATCGAGTTCGATACTTTTTAGGCACCGACCGAATTGCCTCGATACCATCGAGTATCGAAAAACATCTCGTCGTTCGGTACCAAATTTCGATACCTAAGGGGTTAATCTCACTATACTTCTATATAGAGAAAAGCGGCACAAAGACTAAATGAGCAGCCGGAAATGGGTGTTTGGGGAGGTCATTCTTGTCAATCAAAAGCGCTGACACAATTATTACCCGAGATGATGAAATAACACTCCTCTGAAACCTATCAACTCCCTCTAATTCATTATCGGTCAGGTCACTTAAAGCTTACAATCCTTTGTGTTCAAACACTTTAAGATCCATCCAGCAATCAGAATACAAGAACAGGCCAAGAGCAAAAGTGTCTAAAGTTTGCAGCACTGGCCATTGTTTTAGCGCTGCTGCCAGGCATTGAGTACTTTGTTGAAGAAGGATAAATAAACTCCATCCATCAGCAGCTGTCTGGCTGGTAATGCCTGCAGCGGATGGTCTGCAATGCCCATTATGGTGCCAGCTTGCTGTGGGTTCAGTGGTGGGAAAGTGTGCCAAAGAAATGGACTGAGAGAAGCGCAAGTCCTGGATAGAGAACAAGTCTCCTGCATACAGACAAAAACAATGGACACATGCCACTAGCTTGGACCTGAAAAAGAGCCAAGCAGTTGCAACATTACGATATGCAAGATGCCAAGATATAATTCTGGAAAATTGAGCTATGAAACCACATGAAGATTAAGAAAGATGATGAGGAAATATGGGGAGAAAATGAAGAATGCTTATCTGAAGCAATCACTTATCAGGCATGTCATGCATTCTTTTGCCTTGCACACACCACTAGTGTTTTTTTACAAGTGAATTTTTAGGGTTCTTATAAAATTCGGCTGGAACATTCACTGTGCAACAATGCTGGCTAGTTTGCCTGCGGTCCAAAGATGGGCATGTCTGCTAGAGACTAGAGACGAAGAGGGAAATTTGCTAAATATTTTTGTCTTGGCTATTTAAAACCTTCACCACAAACGGCAGTGCCAGAAGCCGGTCCAGAGGATAGGAAGTCGACATTTCCACTCATTCACATTGGCAGTTTGCGCTTCAGGTAACCTATAAATAATTTAACCTCTGTCGCCTAGCTTTCGATCTGTCTCTGCCTGTCCTCGCTCTTTCAGAGTCACGCAAAAGAAAACAAGCACCAGTAAGCGGCTTTGGATTCAGAAAGTGCCCCGAAAAATATTGCTGTTCAGGTTGGGAGGGGTTCGATACTTTTTAGGCACCGACCGAATTGCCTTGATACCATCGAGTATCGGAAAACGTCTCGTCGGTCAGTACCAAATTTCGATACCTAAGGGGTTAATCACATGAGCGTCAGTGAGCCAATAAGCCTGCAGCACTAGGTGTGTTCGACTAGAAGCGGCAGCAGACCGATCAGTGTTTGATATCCGCGAGAGCGATTCGAAAGCTTACGGAGCAGTCTGCTCTCTATAGCTCTCGTGGTACTGTAATACACTGATCGGTCTGCACAGTCGGTCCGCTTCTCTGCTGTCTTCACGTGCTATCGGAAACTTCCTATTTCCTACTTACGAAGTCGTGATTACGAGCACGTTGCATTCTTTTCTGTTAAAAATAAGAGTGAACAGTGGTTTGTTAATGTTGATGCTTTGCCTAAATAATTTCATCGGGAGTTCATGTGAGTGCTCCTGCAGCCTTAGACCCACCCCAAATGCTCTCCATGGTTGAGACGCGTGATGATGCCCATCCCAAGCCAGTACTGATCAACATCCCACCCCTCCTGTGACCCATGGTTTGTCTGTATGTGTATTCAGAGCCAGTGAGCAACGGACTTTCATAATAATCATAATAATTATAATAAAACTGCATTAATGCGCGATAAAATAATTGTCTGCGTTAATTAATTAATGCATTAATGCGATAACGCGTTAACTTGCCCAGCCCTAATATAATCTATATATATGTGTGTGTTTAAGATAAATATTCAAGATACATATATAGTATATAGAAGAATATATAATATATATATATGAATAAATAAAGATAAAGAATAAAAAACTTATAGGGCCTGTTTACACCTGGTCACCTCATGCGCTTTTTCTGCTCGGATAGCTATTCGATCGTGAAAAGGCCACGTGTAAATGCCCTCCGAAACGCATTCGCTCAAACCACTTCAGGAGGTGGTCTGGGCCGCATTCCAGATGAAACTGGACAAGTGTAAATGCATCTGGTTGTTGAAACCACATATGTAAATTTTACTCCTCCCAAAATGTTAAAAGCCATGGGTAATCACAAGCTGATATACAGCCATGTCTGAATGTAAGGGAAGGAAGGATTTGAACTGGATTTGTTTCATGTGACAGGCTGAGCGTCGCCCCTTGCCTATTTCTGTCAGTGTAAAGGACGCTGGTAAATTGGAGAATTGATTGAGAGAGTGAGATATTCCCTGCTGTGTTATTTTAAATAATGCTCTGCCTCAGGTGGCTACTGAGGGGGAATACAGATGGAGGAGGCCTGCAGCGCTTCTCACCGCAGCTATTAAAATGGCCCACTTGTGCGGAGCTCAATCAGACATGTATTATCTCATTCACAGGGCTGTAAACACACAGGTTGTGTTTGTGTTGATTAGATCATCTCTAATTGGATGCACTAATACATACACAATGATTAGTATTAGATCTTTGGACATTATTAATATATTAATGTGCAACAGATGCACAAATAACAATAGGCTATTCAATGAGAAGCCATTTCTTTGTGAACAAAATGTAATAGTGCTTAATACTCGCTCATATGATGCTAGGTTGATGCTGTTCAGTTGCTAAGGTGTCCTGAGTAGTTGCTATGGTGTTCTGGGTAGTTCCAAGGTGGTTATGATATTCTGGTCTCTAATTGTTTTGTTTCTTTTGCCCTGTCTATGTGGCCACCAAGCAAAAACAGTCAATCTGATCAAGGGCTATTACTGTTAACAATGTATTTAAAAACAAATAATAAAAATAATAATAAAAAAAGTTACATGTGAAAAAACTGAAATAGCTGAAATTAAATAAAATATAAATATTATATGAACAAAGATTAGAAACGTTGCTTTGGCAAATAACTGAAATAGTTTACTTAAAGGGGTCATATGATGCGATTTCATTTTTTCCTTTCTCTTTAGAGTGTTACAAGCTCTTGGTGCTGGAAATAAATAAAAATACAACTGAACTATAACAAAATAATTTAAACTTAAATATTAAAAAAAAAAAATGTAATATTAAAAAAAAGAACTAATAAAAATGCTCAAACTCAAAATTATAAAAAAAAATAATAATAAAATCAAAGGAATAACAAATATAAATATAAAAAAATGAAAGGCAATTTAAAATATAATATATTTAAGTTAATATAAACAAAATATAATATAAAGTATTATAATAATAATAATATAAATAATACTAAAATAACACTGGTCTGATCTCTTGGACAAATATTAACACACTTCCCCTCAATAAACCACATGATTTGAGGTATTATTCGTGTCTGTAGCACAAACAGTGTTGGGTTTGTTCAAATCTCTCAATCCAACTGCTAACTACAAGACAGAAGCTAATGGCTCTATGCAAATTAAAAGTTTCTTGTATGAAACCAAGCCACCATAATCTTGACCCACCTAGTCTATAATTAATGAAGTAAAAGAGCTCCAACATGACAGCAAACAAGATTGAAATTAGTGTCTGCACTGAATAGAAAGGGCAACGAGCTGCAGTCCTGCAGTGTGCGCTTGGCTGAATACATCGCTGTTCTGAATGATTATGCCTGGAATATAAGCACATGATAATGCTGAGATGCTGGGAAGTATTTGCTAAACACAAACAAACATAGTAGATCAAAGTTTTCCAAACAGGATTCACATGGGAATCTCACAAACCCCTCGCAATTCCTTCATAAGTTTGGGAAAGCTAGATCTAGTATATTCGTGCAGATTACTGAATGCTAACATTATCATGAGCTTAATTTCCGGGCATAAGCATTCAGAACAGTGATAAACTCAATTTGTAGTGTAATTTTGTGTTCCCAGGAGGGATGTAGTCGTTTTCCCAATGACACATAGCTACTATTAAAAATGCAATTCTATTGTTCTGGCGCATTACCTGGCGATATATCCAGAAAAAGAGACTTCCAGATCGTATACTGTAGTGGCCCCATGTATTTGGATGTTGGGAAGTCTTCATAGGTGAGGTTGGTTTCGTGGATCTTTCCCTTTATTCTGCAGAGACAGAGGACAACAACTGCATTATTCAAATTCAACACTGGCAACCCACCAAACCCCAAGCCGATTCTTCCTCAAAGGCTAGATCCTGTTTCCAAACACCCGTTTTTGAATCGTACTGTGTTTTCTACATAGCTGTGCCGCCCCTGCAAAGTCAAACAGCTCAAATTCGCCGTTGGGAGTGAGGTCAATCTGGGCAACACTGCAGATCACTTTCATTAGTTCAAGCAACATTAATCAAGTTATTACATTCCCATATGGCTAACCCCTCCCATCATTCCCAAATAAAAAGACTGCTACATTCACCCATTCAGAAATTTAAACTTCAAATATTTTTGCTGATTAACAGGGCTAAGATATGTGCATTTATAGCACGTCTCTCATCTAATAAATCACAACCAGCTTTGTTATTTTTGATATCAAATTTTTATTATGAAATTCAAACAACAAACACTGCTTTGATGCTCTTTGTGAAGTGACAGATTTCTCTTTACTACTAGTAATAGCACAAAATAAACATGAATGAACATCAGATAGTATGTTAAATGAAACAGTACAACTTATCAAAATGTATCATGTCTCATGTAATCGCTCAGTGTTTCAACCGCAGAAAGACTTCAATAAAACTGTTTGTAAACAATGTTATGTAACGTTACATTTACATTAAAAAAGTCACTTAATGACCATAGCTAGATAGTTATCTAGAAAAACGAACTCTAGAGGAGAGCATTTTGCTAAAAATGTCTTACATATTACAAATTACATATTTGTCTTATATATTTTTTCCCTAACCTGTTCTTCAATATTTGTTTGAATAACTTGTTTCCTTGACAAATTTATTCAAACATTTATGACCGCCACCGTTTGAATATTTATATAAAAAAAAAAACTGGAGTAGAAGCATAAATCTATAATTATATTAACAAACATACTTTTTTTTATATCATTAAAACATTACCAATGATATTATTGTAAATAAAAAATTATGTTCAATTTAATTGGTATACAAATCAGTTGTTAATTTTAACATTTAATATTATAATGTACCATGAGAATAATTTATATGCATAATATATAAGAGAGAGAGAGAGAGAGAGAGAATGGTTTACTGTAAGGTTGAAAAGAGGTGGAAAATTTCTGGTAAATTTCTGAAAACTTTCCAGGATTTTTTTGAAAACTTTAGGAAAAGTTCGAAATTTTTTGGAAAATTTTGTAAAGTTCAAAAAAGTTACTCTTCTCTCTAGAGTTGCAAATGTTCCGCCCCTTTGCAACTCTAGAGAGAAGAGAAGAGAATAGAATAGAATATATATAAAATTGAACTGAATTAAGATCAAAACGGAATCAAATTGCAAGCTTGTGAAAGCTACTGATTAGGCTTCAATAATCTTTCTACTTCCTAACTAACCTTAACCTAGCCTGTTCCTCAGTGATCTCTCTTCTGACTGTGACATACAGCAAAAGGCAATGGTCACATACATAAGTCAAATAACCTGACTTGCCTTGGTAGCTTCCACCAGCAATACCCTCCACGAATCACTTGCTCCCTGACCAGCGGTTACAAGAAAAAAGACAAAACGTTTTAGACCAGAGAATCTCAAACTACCATACAAAACACCCTCAACATACGCTCACCCACTCCTCTCTGAGTCACATGCCCTCCTCAGTACCTGTCTGACGTCAGGGCTATTCCTTCCAAGAACTCGTGACGGCTGGTCTCACTGAGTCGCTCCTGAAGGATCTGGATCCCCTCCTTGACATCACGGAGCTGCTGGCTGTAGCGCTGGATCTTGTGTTCGATATCAGACAGCGTGCGCGCCGTATCCGCCTCCAGCTCCTCCAGCATGCTCTTCTGTCGTTCCCGCAGGAAGCGGTGAAGTCGCTCGAACGCTTCGCCGATTGTAGCACGAAGGCTCTTCGCTGATGACTATGAAGTAGAGAAGAGAAATTTAAGACTAGACTAAGAGCCTAGAATTAAAATAGTACACAGTCACAAATAACAACCCTTCTCCACCCACTGTGCACACACTAATTGAGATGTCAATCAAGCATGTTTGTTTTAGACCAAGTCTTCACTCTAGGGCAAATGGGGAGCATAATAATTTTTTTTTTTTTTAAGAAATTGATATTCAGCAAGGATGCATGATATTGACCAGAAGTGACATTAAAATACATTTATAATGTTACAAAATGTTACAAAAGTTTTTTTTTAAATAAATGCTGATCTTTTAAACTTTATATTCATCAAAAAAATATATTAAAAGTTTCCACTAAAATAATAAGCAACACGTTTCCAACATTGATGATTATGATAAATATTTCTTGAGCAGCAAATCAGTGTATTAGAATGAGTGACACTGAAGACTGGAGTAATGATGCTGAAAATTCAGTTTTAATCACAGGAATAAACAGAAAACTGATTTTAAATTGTAATAGTATTCCACACACAAAAAAATAAATAAATCAAATATAAAATAAAAATCTACTGACCACAAAATTACTGAAATTTTACAAAATTACTCTTCCGTTGCCATCTCATGATTATAAACACTTCTGTCAAACAATCCATTTAAATAATTGGAACAAGCTGACAGTACTTTTGCCTACAATAGTGTCATTCTGAATCAATATTTTTTCCACCAGAATCGCAAAACTATAAAGAAATAACTACCCATTTTTAGGCAACTTTCTGCAACAATTAAAGGATAAAATAACTAAAAGAATCATGCTTTTATTATGTGTCTAAATGAAACAAAATTAATGCATCAAGTTAAATTTGACAATCAAATCTACAATAGTGATTCCCATGTATTGGTGAGATAGCGTGCTTGACAATTGTCAAAGATAATGGTATGTGCAGTTAGAGAAGTCTAAGACTAGTGTTTCAAGTAAATGACAACCTACACAGGGACATCATGGTCAAAAGACCTGTCCTAACCAGGTATAACATGACGAGTTTCCACCATCAAGTAATTTGTGGGTCCTAAATAAAATACAGCTTGAAGTGACAAAACTACAGACATATTTGATATTTAAAATACAACTGGAGTGTAGAACATGGAGCTACCAGTGACGAAGAAAATGAGAATTCAGAAACCGGAATAATGTCTTACTGTGGATTCAAATTGTTAAAAGACAAATTAAGAGAGAGTATGATCTGGTTAGGACACAGCAAAAAAGCATGTAATTTTAAAACCACGGTACTTATATTTAAATGTCTCTATATTCCTATTAAATGATTATATATATTTACAATTTTTATGTATAGTTATTGTTATAAAATGATAATTTTGGCAGTCTCTCAGTGTATTGTAGTGGGTTATCAAGCAAGTGGAAAGTGCCGCATCATTAGAGACGGGGTCACGGTCTAATAGTCAGTGGAATTGGCATTAGGTTGCTCCTCCTTCAATCTACTGGGTTATTGTAGGACAGCCTCCATAGGAAGGACATGATTACACATGCAGACGGGCAGATGAGCATGGAGATAAAAGCAGCAGGGGTCGATGCCGAACTTAAAAGAGAATTGTGAAACTAGCCAACAAACTCAGCATTGACCGAAACAGAGGAAAACAAGTCGAAGAGAGATAAAACGAGACGTTTCTGAGGAAGCCGATCATCTCCATTAAAGTGTAAAGAACATCAGTTACAGTCGACGGATCAAAGATCTGAAATCTCAAGGTCGAATCGAAGCATGACAGAAACCGTTCCACCAATGGCCGTCCATACAAACAAGGCGAGCCGCAGATTTTCATTTATTTCTTCGCCTATGATAAGAACTGGAAAAAAAACCACAGA
Organism: Sinocyclocheilus rhinocerous; assembly: GCF_001515625.1. Classification (NCBI taxonomy): domain Eukaryota; kingdom Metazoa; phylum Chordata; class Actinopteri; order Cypriniformes; family Cyprinidae; genus Sinocyclocheilus; species Sinocyclocheilus rhinocerous. The sequence continues at coordinate 1,224,646 of NW_015642820.1, forward strand.
CTTCACCGATGACAAGATTACTCCTACTAACAAATGAAATAAAGGACTTGTTCCACTTCTGTCTTTCCAATGGGAAATGTGATTTCCTTGCCACCAGGAAGATGAAATCCTATTAAGATCACGTCTCTCTCTGGCGTCATTTGCATCGGCTGAGTCAGCCCACCTGGTGTCGCCTGATGGATGATTGGGACTTAGTGATGCTGAAGTGGTGTTGGTCTCCCCACGGGCCACGCGGTCTCGGATGGGCTCTATTTAAAGCCAGTAAACACGTGCCATGAGCCTAGAGCTACTCGGCCTCCCAGCAGCCTGCTTGCGATGACATCTTCTAATCAAGACACATCTTTCCTTGGCAGGGGCGTAGATTACGCAGGGGACACGGGGGACGTGTCCCCCCCACTTTTAATATCACGTAAATTCGTCCCCCGCACTTTTTCGGGCAAGTGTGTTCGCATAGAGGTTTTCAAGAGCCGGTGTGAATAAATATAGATTTAAATTCAAAGAGACAGGATAGTCTGTGCATGATCTGATGTTTTATTTCTAGAGCGACAAGTTAAAAACGAGCTAACATGAACTAGAGGTATTTTTGACACGAACTACATGCTAAAGTAGCACAACGGTTTTCAACATTGATGATAATAATAATAAATGTTTCTTGATCATTAAATCAGCATGTGACACTGAAGACTGGAGTAATGATACTACACACTGTACATTAACATTAGTTAATTCATTAGTTAACAAACTGCCAATGAAAAATTCTTCTTAAGCATTTATTAACCTTTAATTTCAATATTTAATAACATTATTAAATCAAAAGCTGTAACTGTATAATTCTTTTGCACTTTAATCTGTTTGAAACATTTGTTGACTTTTTACACTGTGTATTGCTTTATTGTATTTAAATGTTCAGTTCTTTATGTTCTATGAAAAAAGTTGTTAAACCTGTTATATGACGACACATTTTTGCAACTTATTTCGATACCGTGATAATACCGTATACCGTGATAAAAGCTTCAGCAATTATTGCAACATGAAAATTTTATATCGTCACATGCCTAAAAGATTGTGAAAATTCAGCTTTGCATCAAAGGAATAAATTACATTTTAAAATACATTAAATTAGAAAACAATGGAAGCCTGTTTCCACCACAGTATAAAATTTTAAAAAGGTAATTGCAATGTTTTCTCACAATTCAGACTTTTTTCAGAATTTTATCTGAAAAAAGTCTGAATTGTAAAATAAAATTCGCAATTTTTTTTTTTTCATTTGGTGGAAACGAGCTTCCTTAGAAAATGTATTTTAAATTGTAATAATATTTTACAATATTACTGTTTTTACTGTATTTTTGATCAAATAAATGCAGCCTTTGTGAACATAAAAGAAAAAAATCTTACAGACTTCAAACTGAATAATAATAATAATAGTATGAACAATAATAATAATATTGATGTTTGCCTCAGAACCACTAATAATATCACAAAGTAACTTCACATGATCTTTAGTCTAACACAGCACTGAATTAGCCACTTTATTATCATTTAGAAACAACGAGCCCACTTAATTATTGCATTCAGTTTACTCAATAAATCTCCTTCTCAAAAGGTTGTGCTGTGACAGCTCTTATCTCTACAGGAGAGTCTGGGCTGCATTTTGCCTTGATGGTTCTGAATGTCAATGTCAAGCGTCGGGCTCTTCGTAAGCATCTTGAGGCACCGCATCAATAAATTCAGACAGGATACGACTGGCTGGTTAATGCGAACATCTACATTTTCAGCAGACAGCCTGGGAAAGAACTGAAAGATACTTAGGTTTAATCAGCTTTCAAGATAAATATGCAATCTGTGAGATCAATGAAACGAAAACACGGTCTGCTTCCAGAAAATGCAATCACGGAGATACAAGTCGAGTTTAAATCGACTTGAGAGACTACAAGGAGTTTGTTCTTCGAAAATTCTTGCTATGTAATATTCAATGTGGCCTACAATCCATTTTACTTCTGCAATATGAAACTGTACAACAGGAAACTTTTTGTAAAAATAAACAGATTTTTGTGAAATGTGAAATTAGAAATAAATTGTATTGTCAACAGTGGGTCTACATGACCAGTCAGAGAGGACAGGTTGAAAAAAAAAGGGCTTGGTGACATCGGTCCTTAAAGACATTAGGCAAAATATTATAATTTGATGAAAGATTATGAAGACAAACATTTTTTTCTCTCTGGAATAACTTGTACTGATGAATCACTCACAATATAACCAGGAACTGATTAAAAAAATGTAACTAATTAATCACACATTTTTTATAAATATATGCAATTATTCACATATTAATATATTTATATTGTCATAATTCCACATTGAATCTTCAAATTAATGTAGAAACAACATAAAGATGGTATATTTTAAATATGTGTTTAATGGCATCTTTTTACTAAGTAGCCTATTTTTAATGAAGGCCAGTCCCATTGATGCCAATATTGCTACTGTTTTTATTAAATGCATTTTTTTATATTAATTATAGCCATTCAACATTACAGTATAATTTAAAGCCATTAATTTTTACATTTAATAGGCTTCGAAAAACATAACTTTTAATTTAATTAAACTTAAAACAACCTACACAAACTATAAAATGTATATGCATAAACTATAATTTGAATATAGATTAATCTATATTCAAGCTACAAAAGTTAATCTGCGAAGGTTTTTCCGATTTTCTCCCAGTTCTTTACAGTTATTTAGGACTTTTTAACCCATTTAAGACTGTTTATGAGTTCACTCACCAAAAACTGCTATTTTGACATAATTTTGTGGGTTTTAGTTAATTAAAGCACTACTGGCGCCAGTACTGAATTAAGTTTTCTTTTGCATCTTATTGTGCTTGACTGCGTGTTCATAGAGTGTTCTACTGTAAAGCTAACCAAAGGATGGCAGGGGAAAAAAATGGATGCTGCATTAAATATATATATATATATATATATATACAGGTGCATCTCAAAAAAAATTGAATATCATGAAAAAGTTCTTTTTTTTGGTAACTTATTTCAGAAAGAGAAAATTTCATATATTCTAGATTCATTACATGTAAAGTAAAACATTTCAAAAGTTTTTTTGTTTAACAAAAAAACTTTTGAAATGTTTTACTTTACATGTAATGAATCTAGAATATATGAAAGTTTCACTTTTTGAAATAAGTTACCAAAAAAGAAAAAAACTTTCACGATATTAAAATTTTTTGAGATGCACCTGTATATATTTAAAATTTATATATATAAGTGTATAACACTCTAAATATATACTCCTAAAAAGTATATTTTTATAAAGTATATATAAATGCCTATATAAAAATAAAAATATGTCTGTGTTATTGGTCAACTAATGAGTCCACAAACAAACATACCAGTGGGACCGCAGACAGTGCTGTTCAAAATAAGACCAAATAAGACCAACACCAGAGGTCCACAGTGTCAGGAAGCGCTTCCTCCACAATAATCTCCAATTCCAAACAGCGGGATAATTAAAAAGGGGGTGAAGAAAACAGGGAGACGGACAATGTTGCAGTATTGATTGTGGTGTCTCTTTTCACTGATTAAAACAAGGTGTCAAGATTAAAGACCTGCTCAATAAACCAGTTTGCTTGTTGGAAATTCAATGTCAACAGAGAGAGAGAGAGAGAGAGAGAGAGAGAAAAATGAGCAAGGGGACAGAGTGAGAGACCTGCCATGAATCTGTAATGGCCACGGTGAGCAGAATAAACTGTTTGTCAGCTGCATTTCGATTTCCACAAGACCTGATTCCAGATGTGGTTTCAGAGACGAAATGGAGACGTGGTTTCAATATCAAGTCATAGCGATTTGAATCAAGGTGCTGAATTTGTGGATGACTGGTCAATAAATCACAGTTGGTCCATCAATCTAGAATTGACCCTCTGGCATAAAACATTCAGCAATAAAGACTACTATACCCATTACATATCATAATATGATTCTGATTACAAGGGAGTGGAGCATTATTTAAAATGACATCAGCAAACAGCACTCACTTCAATCGTTATATGGCTAGGGTTGGACCCTTAATGGAAGCCCACGGGAAAATTGTGTGTTTTATGGAGCACCAGGTTAAATTGGTGATTTTTCTCTTCAGAATAACATGCACTGACAGGAGTGTACCTTGGTTTCGGTGAGCTGTCTCTGCAGTAGCTGCAAAGCCTCCGTATGACCCTTCTCACTGTCCTGTAGAGTCGCCAGCTGCTCCTTCATCTCCCTCTGTAAGAAAACCACAGCACAACAGATCATGTCATTTATTGCCCATTAATCTGGCAACCTCTGATCCAAAGTAATTAGTCTGAACTGCTTCCAAAGCCTTCCTAACAGAGATACCAAAACTCTGACAGCAATAAATGTGATGTTACTGAAGCTGCACACAACCCTTCATTGCATGATCGGCTAAAATAAAAATCACTGAGCTTGATGTTATAGGAAAGCACACTTTTCTGGCACTGGAATCCTTATCTTTAGTATATAGGACATAAACGGTGTGTCAGACTGGAAATAAGCTCCATTAAGGCCTTAACAATGAGAATTATTTCAATTTGCTTCAAGTCTGATTTAATGCCCTTGGTCTTAACTTCCCAAGTGCTGATATCTGATAAACCGTTTATGACTGAAATAGGCTATATTACTAGAATTCAGTCCTTTCCTGAATGGTTTTTATCTATACTGGAAGTTTCAAATTGTAAGAAAGGTACAGAGAAAGGTGGCTTTATTGTTGCAGGCAAAAAAAGAGAGAAAAAGCAGAAATTAATAAATAAACAGCGAGTCTCCAGAGAGGTCTGTGTCAGGGAAAGTGGGTCTGTGCTGCAGTGGACGTGGCAGAATCGGGACGACGGGCCATGTTTGCTCGCCTAGAGGCAGAATAGGAACAGGCAAAAAGCACCAGCCCCATTACAATACACCAGAGCCAGAGCTCATCCGTATAATTTACATATATTAATATATATTAGAGCTGTGCAATTTGGGGGAAAATATGTATTGCAACTGTATTTCTGATAAAAACTGTGATCTAAAATTCATAAAAACAAAAAAAAAATCCAGGTTTGCTTGTTTATTGGGCTGCACAATTTGACCAATTTTTGTAATTATGTATCAGTGTGGCTATAAAAAAAATCATCACGATTTTGGTTATATTTAGATTATATTTCAATTAATTGTGCATATCTAATATATAAAAACATTAAGGAATCATAAATTAACAAATTATAAATTAAGATTTTTTTGCCAGACAAGTAAAACTTGGTAAATAACAGCACACCTCTCTCAACAATAAGCAGTATAATTTCAAGCAGTAATCATAGCTGTAGCCTTAGCAAACGGTGAGGTACGAGTTACACAACAAAGCTCAATGCTTAAGGTCAGGGATTTAAACAAACCTCTAATGCTAAAGTGTGAGTAATACTTGATGCTTGCCTTGAGAAACACCACTAACTGATGCTCTCATTGTTCCAGTTGGAAATTAACACCAATGAGGCCAGGCCACATATTTTATAAACTAGATTATCCTGAAAAACATATTCATCCAACATTCCAGTGTCATGTTGTTTTAATACAGGTGATTCATTGAAAATGAACGAGATAGCAATAAAATGCTTTTGGGACCAGTGCTGTTAACGGAAACTAAAACTATTAAAAACCTTTTTTGGTAATTTAAACAAAGCTGAAATAAATTAGAATATATTTATTAAAGGAAAAACTCATTTTAATTAATGATTTTTTTTCTTAAAAATTACTAAATCTGAAATAAAATAAATTAAAGCTAAATAGAAATATTTAATAAAAACAGCTAATAAAAATAGCAAAAGCAAAATAATAATAATAATAATAAAATCTGAAAATATAAAAAAACTATAACTTTCTTTATATAGCTCATTACTTCAGGGAAATGCTGTTTGCACTCGACAAGTGCCTAAATGCCCTTCCCAGCATCCAAATCGCTAGGTTTCAGTGTGCATACCTGACAGATGAGAGCCATCTCTAATGCGTCAAGTAAAAGCAACATAACCAGCTGGTGCACTTACGGAGTAAAACGCAAATGGTCATTGGGTCATTATAGACCATACATTTTTTGTGTGTCATTTACCTCCACCTTTCAAAAGTGTATCCAGAGAACTAACAACTTCTTAAAACAAAAACCTGTCTGTGAACTTGTGGCACGGAGCCTGCAAATGAATCATTTTTCCAGCGAATCGAGTTAGCATGCTCAAAATGTCTGAACAAAGGACTAAGTGTGCTGGTTTTAGCTGCATGGAGAGCACAGAGCACAGAGCACTGGAGGTCAGAGGTGGCCCACGTTTATATCAATCTGAGCAGGCCAGAGGAAGTTTGACATGACATTTCCCCAGGATCCCACACAGCAGGGGGAAGAAGGTCACTGAAGGCCGATTGCAAGACTAAAACTTATTTCACTCTGGCTTTACTCATCTTTGCGTTTGCATTTGAGCAACATATTCAAATCAGATTTCGGTAAGAGCTCAACAGTGAATATCCACTTTTGCACTGACCAAGGTTTCAAAGATATGTTTAGAATATTTGATACATACCATACAATACTATACTACACTATATTAAAATTATGGTTGCAAAGGGGTGAAATATTTCCAGTAAATTTCTGAAAAATTCTGAAAAGTTTCCGGAAACTTTTCGCCACTCTACAACCCTAATTATAATATATAAATATTATTTAAAAAAAAAAAAAAAGTTTGGTTTGGCGAAAATATACATATGTACAAGAACACTGTCTGTTTGGCACAGACATGCATGTTTATATTATTGCTTTACGTTTTTTTCCCCCATTTATAGAAACAGTAATTCCTAGTTGATGAAATGAAATTAGTAACCAGTCCAGATGTTTATTTAAAAAAAAAAAAAAAGAGGATGTGCGATGTTTAGTATACACTGATCGTTAAATTTATACTGATCGTTTTCATTGACAGACACCGTGTCTATACCGGACACGATTGCTTTACAGAGATACCCATTTTTAAATAAATTTAGTAGAAGAGCTACTGCAAGCAATTTTCAGTGCTGGAAATCCATTTATCCTTTGTTGAAACTTCCACGTCGTCGTGGAGAGCGCAGGTCACGGTTGCTTAGCAATGGCATAAGCCACAAAAGCCCAAGCTCCCGAGTGCTTTGGAAAGGAGGAGAAAGTGGCGCGGCTGGCTTTTTCCTGCGTTTTTAGGCACGACATTTGAATGGCCCTGAAGTCTATCTATACTGGACACGACAAAGCGACCTTTGCAAATCATTTGAACTTTGTGTCAGTTCGTCATAAAAAGGCATCAGCTTACTGTCAGGAGTTTGTCGTGTCGTGTCGCGCCGTATCCAGTGTAGTCAGACAGCATCAATGATTATAATCAGGGGTGCACATAAGTTTTTCAGCCTGGTTCTCATATGAGAACATTAAAAATAAAATGTTAATATTTACTACTACTTTTTTTTAAATTTTCATCATTTTCGAACTTAAAAACAGCAGGCTTTTATTTTGGCAGGTTGCCGGCAAAGTAAGTATATGCGCTTCCGGCTTTGAAGCTGCCGATCGAAGAACGTCAGTGAATGAAATGTCACAGTTTTGCATTGTGCTTTGAAAAAACGGCAGCGGATAACGGACCGAAAGTCACGCAGAAAACACGTGATCATGCAGGTCACATGCACAATTCACAAGATCTCACAACTGGATTCGACTAAGTTTGCAAGGTTTGTGAAATTAAATTTTCATTAGCCATTCAAAGATTTGTTTAAATGATGTAAATGCGTATTTGATGAATACTGACGGCAAACGAGAAAGTATTATAATATTTGCCTTTCTATTACTTTAAAATAGCATCATATGACCCCTTTAATTAAAATTTTGCAAAACAAAAGGGCAAAGCTAGTTTGCAGCGGTAATCTCTCAAGCAAGAATGATAAGTTTAAAGCTTACAGGCTTCTGTGCGTCGTCCGCCCGCAGCGTCTTCTGGGATTTCTAACGGTTCGATTCTCTTAAGTCTGCATTCAATGCATCCTCGATTTCAAGAACACATCCGGGCACTTTCGTGTGTCCTCTGTACTTGCGTTCTTGAGAATTGGAATTGAACTTTGATGGTTAATGATGACGTAGAGCGAGAACACAGGGACGCAATATCGCTTAAAGGGTTACACCCTAAAATAAAAATTGTCATTAATCACTTACCCCCATGTCGTTCCAAACCCGTAAAAGCTTCGTTCGTCTTCGTAACACAATTTAAGATATTTTGGATGAAAACCGGGAGGCTTGTGACTGTCCCATTGACTGCCAAGTAAATAACGCTGAGAATACTTTTTGTACGCAAAGAAAACAAAAATAATGACTTTACTTAATAATTCGTCTCCTCCTCTGGCACCGTAGCACCAATTTGGGGAGTATCCACTGAACGTAAACTGCGTATACTGTTCTATTTGTATGTGTCAGCCGCACCACACGGATATGCTGTTTTTGTTCAAATCAAACGTTTTCTACATTTATTTACGCTTTGATTTGAACGAAAACAGCGTTTCCGTGCGGTGCGGCTGACACAGAACAGCATACGCAGTTTGCGTTTAGTGGATACTCTCCAAAATGGCGCTACGGTGACACGGAGGAGACGGCAGATGGACTATTTTGACGATGTCTTTCATACTTTTCTGGGCCTTGACAGTGTTATTTACTTGGCAGTCAATGGGACAGTCACAAGCCTCCCGGTTTTCATCCAAAATATCTTAAATTGTGTTACGAAGACAAATGAAGCTTTTACAGTTTGGAACGACATGGGGGTAAGTGATTAATGACAAAATTTTAATTTTGGGGTGGAGTAACCCTTTAAGAAGGCATATTGAGAAATGGCCAGCATCTTTTGTGACTGGTGGCTTTTGCGTCATGATTATGGGTAGTGTAGTTCTCCAGACTTCTATGTAAGTATATAACATCCGTCTTGAAAAGTTTACTTGTTATTGCTAGGAAACTTTAGCAATTGTGATTCTGAATTGCCATTTTTACTTCCCTACTGTTGAGCTTGATTCAGCAGCATTGTACGTTCTATGAACCTCCTCAAGGATTCATTAAACAACCAGCTGCCTAGAAGCTAAAGATATGTTCTAACTGCTGGCACTGATGAGAGTGAAGGAGATAATCAAGGGTGCATAAATAATGAAACGCACCAGGCGTACTCAAGATACTTCACGCACCCCTTCAACCCCTGAGATCAAATGCATTCTAAGTGAAGCAGTTTGACGTCACTGATGAACCTCGAGTAAAAACAGGGAAACTTGCTCAGAATCATCAGACGGCAAACATGTTTTCATTCCTGGAAAACATCTCCATCACTCAATGACACAAAATGGAATGGAAATTTGTTGCCATGAGGAAATAGTTTTCCAAATAATCCAGCTACACAGTTCTCATCAGGCCGAAGGGTACACAATCAAGGACACTTTGGCATAACCTTGTACACACCGGTGTCATAATTCTGCAAGGCAGCAGGATCCGAAGTAATAAACAGCCTGGGTGCGCAAGGCTGCTTATGACTCGTGTGTAAATCACATCTGAAGAGGACAGCAAATGTGTCATCTGCACTCCTTCCTTAACAGGGTCCAATCAAACCAACTCGACCACATATAACAAACATGAATCATAAGGGTAGTGGCCACGTGTGAGTCATTTGGTCATCGCCATGCATCACTTGTCAGGACACGACATGTCTGTTTGCTAGACATCACTGCAAGTTGTTTGTGCTGTCAAGTGAAGATCAAAAAACAAGTACAGACAAAACTAACCTATTCTTCCCAAGTATTTAAAACAAATTAAATGTAGTATATCCCCATGAAGTCTTATACTACTAAGAAGGTGTTCTTACACAACAGATGTGTGTGTTAGATTATTGCTTGATTGTGTGTAACGTATAGACCAATTTCAGTGTTTGCAAACAGTGATGACGTTTTTTGTGGGCGGAGCCTATCTGGTGGCAGAAAATGATAGCAGTCTATTCAAGCCATGGAATAAAATAATAAAAATGTAATTTTGAG
>NW_015642820.1:1234767-1244159 GCF_001515625.1 Sinocyclocheilus rhinocerous
AAATATAATGTAAATGTAAATAACAAAACTTGAAAAATTGAAATTTTAAAATAAGCCCCAAATCAAATAAATAAGCAGCACAAATAAAAGGAATCTCTTCATATAAACAAAATAAGGCTTTGTCTGTGCTCTTTCCATTTAAAATTAGAGGCAACCACTGCATTTAAGCAAAAACAGAATGATTTGACTTCAGTTTTGTGAAACTAAACATAAAAAATATCTGCATGAAACAGAAACAGCAGAGCTGAATGAGACGCATATTCACTCTCTGCCAGCAGGTGGCGCTTAAAGCGTTTCCTTGGTTTTCGCTGTAAACAATGCAGCGCTGCACTTATGAACTATAATATGCATTATACAGAGGCAAGATAAAAAGAAAAAATACCATCTAAACTTTTCTAAAGACAGTAAGTTCCCCTCAGACATACATTCATATAAACTCCTACACCTAATTGAATCGCGATTTGTTTAGCATCTCAATCGATTTGAATAGTCACATATTTGAATCGATTTTCAACCGGCTCGTGGTTAATCGTTACATCCCTAGTAACGGAACAATAAAATGTAACAAATGTATTGCGATTTATGCACGGGTCGGCAACACAACTGTCACAAACCAGTCACAAACATACTCTTGTTTATCAGTAGGTAATTATGTGCTTCTAATTTATGAAATAAAATAAAAAAACAGATTGAATGTTTCACAGAAGTCATTTGCAATTTTCAAAAGAAAGCTATATTTAATCATTGCATGCAAAATGTGCAAATGCAAATACAAACAGCTCAATGTTCAATGTTCGAGAGTCCGTTGTTTGTGTCAGTCAAAGGCCTTTAAAGGAATAGTTCACCCAAAAATTAAATGAAAGTAAAACTGCTTTCTTGTAGCTTCATAAAATTAAGGTTGAACCACTGATGGACTGTTCTAAGGATGTCCTTACTACCTTTCTGGGCCTTGAACATGTCAGTTGTGTTGCTGTCTATGCAGGGTCAGAAAGCTCTTGGATTTCATTTAAAAATACCTTCATTTGTGTTCCAAAGACGAACGAAGGTCTTATGGGTTTGGAACGATATGAGGGTCGTTAATGAAAGAATTTTCATTTTTGGGTGAACTATCCCTTTAAATTCCTTAATGAAGGATTTGTTTATTACAAACAGTTTTTGCTTCACAAGACATTAATTAATGGACTGGAGTCGTATGAATTACTTGTGGTTTATTGTGATGTTTTTATCAGCTGTTTGGACTCTCATTCTGACGGCACCCATTCACTGCAGAGGATCTATTAGTGAGCAAGTGATGTGATGCTACATTTCTCCAAATCTGTTCTGGTGAAAAACAAACTCCTCTACATCTTGGATGGCCTGTAAAGTAAATTTTCAGCTTCTATAATGGTGAACTAAAACTACAACAAATATAATTTTGTGTTCCCACTTGATTCAATAGCAAAAGATAAAATCCACGACAGCATTACTAAGACTTTGAAAAGAGAAAAAATATTGGGAGCTTGAATACAGTGGTTAGAAGAGAGAGAGATGTCAAATTTTTGCAGACACTCCCTCAACAGCAGTTTTCTGAAACGTAATGCCAAGACAATGTAACAAAATTGTATATATTTTATAAATTTTAACATTTCTTAAAATAAAAATATTTAAAAATGCTAGATATACAATGTTAATGACTGTGGAAAGGCATCGAAGGATCTATTAGTGAGCAAGTGATGTGATGCTACATTTCTCCAAATCTGTTCTGGTGAAAAACAAACTCCTCTACATCTTGGATGGTCTGTAAAGTAAATTTTCAGCTTCTATAATGGTGAACTAAAACTACAACAAATATAATTTTGTGTTCCCACTTGATTCAATAGCAAAAGATAAAATCCACGACAGCATTACTAAGACTTTGAAAAGAGAAAAAATATTGGGAGCTTGAATACAGTGGTTAGAAGAGAGAGAGATGTCAAATTTTTGCAGACACTCCCTCAACAGCAGTTTTCTGAAACGTAATGCCAAGACAATGTAACAAAATTGTATATATTTTATAAATTTTAACATTTCTTAAAATAAAAATATTTAAAAATGCTAGATATACAATGTTAATGACTGTGGAAAGGCATCGAAAAGGCATCGTCTGCGAAAAGGGCCCATACTGATTTACTCTTACTGATGCATTTGAGAGAACTCTGACTCACAACTTACTTGAGTAGGCGCTTTATTAAATTATTCTGTTGTTTGTAAAACTGCTGTATCATAGTATATCATTTTGCAAACTTAGTTGTTTTTATTATGCAGTCAGTGGGTGATTCAGCTGCACTAGGCCTCTATGCTGTCCATTACTGCGGTAATGGTGACATCTCAGGGAAGATCCTCGCCGGGGAATAAATCCACCTGGGGAATAAAACCTTCCAGCTGATATAATGAATACCCTTGTATATTATTCATTAAACACAAGCTACATAAAAACGGAAGGAAATATGAGGGGAAAGGAAAGGCATCGTCACAGTCTGCGAAAAGGGCCCATACTGATTTACTCTTACTGATGCATTTGAGAGAACTCTGACTCACAACTTACTTGAGTAGGCGCTTTATTAAATTATTCTGTTGTTTGTAAAACTGCTGTATCATAGTATATCATTTTGCAAACTTAGTTGTTTTTATTATGCAGTCAGTGGGTGATTCAGCTGCACTAGGCCTCTATGCTGTCCATTACTGCGGTAATGGTGACATCTCAGGGAAGATCCTCGCCGGGGAATAAATCCACCTGGGGAATAAAACCTTCCAGCTGATATAATGAATACCCTTGTATATTATTCATTAAACACAAGCTACATAAAAACGGAAGGAAATATGAGGGGAAAAAGCACACAAATCGGGCTGCCAAGTCAGGTCGGAGATCTCGCAGCTTTTCATCCTCTTTTCTACATATGAAAATGTGCTCAAACTGCACAACAAATACTTATGGCTGCCTTTCCCCCGGTATCAGCAGAACCTACAGCCTGCGTGAGGGGAGGGAGGGCCTGCACCCTGCAGTCTAAGCACGTCATCTTTGCCACAGCACACTGACACAGCTTGCAGCAGTATGATAATTTATAGTGCATGCATCGCAGCTTTCATACAGCAAACAGGGTGAGGATTCAGGTCTGGATGGCAACGAATTAGTCTGCATGATTTGCATACATTCAACTGGTTTCTCAAAACAGTGTTGAATGCACCAACTGCGAGCACAGGCTGTGAGGTTGCACGTGGTGCTGCCATGAAAAGACTTGCCTCAAATGCTTTTGTTACAGGTCTGCCATGTGCAAAAAAGTCAATGCAAAAGCAGTAACAAATACAGTAAAGCACAGAGGCTGACTTTGTTTACAACCAAGCTGCAATTGCACAACCATCGACAGTACGTTTGGTGTCTATCACTGTCACGACTTCCAGCCTGAGAAGGTTCATGCAACACGTTAGATGCCGATAACAAACAAAGCTACAGCTCACAACTGACAAATCTGACCTTTTTTTATCCCGCCCGTCCAGGCTGTGTGGTTGCACCTGGTGCTGGCATGAAAAGAACTGCCCCAAATGCTTATGTGCTAGGTAATTAATAATTAAAATATGTAGATGCCATAATAAATAATAAAATATAGTTAATAAAATATATTATATGTTATATATTTTTATATATAATATAAAATATATTGCATATAATAAATAACAAAATATATAAAGAATGTAATATGTATACAGCTGGTGGTGTGCAGTAAATAAATTTTAAAAATGACATTTTATAAAATTAAATTATATATAAAACGTCAGTTTTTTTTTTCGTTCATGCAATGGAAGTCATTGGTAACCAAAACAGCTTTGTTACCAACAGTCTTCAAAATACCTTCTTTTATGTTCCACAAAAGAAACTCAGTGACTCAGTGATCATACTAGTCAAACGAACCGGGCTTTGGGGGTCAAACGCACTCGGGCAACTTGTTTTTCAACTTTTTTTTCTATAACAAACTATAAAATATTTTCTATAAAAACGTTAATGCCCTGGCAGTGGCAAATAGCTTTGGTTTTATATTTAATTTGATTACACTAATGTTTAAGTTGAGATTTACAAGAAATATTTTAACTGCTGAATACTGCTGTAAAAAACACCTTATTTGTTTAAAGTGTTTGCAAATGAAATGTTATTGCACTTTTGTTCAGATAGCAGTACTTTTAAATGAAAAAAAGTGTGCAATACACTACTTTTGAATTCATTATTGAATTCTGTGCATAACAATGCCATTAATCGCAGAAAAATCATGCAATTAACCGCGATTAAAAATTTGAATCGTATCCCAGCACTATATATATATATATATATATATCTCTCAGTGTTTCCCCTGCCATTATTTTAGGGGGGCGGCCCGCCCCAACGGCACCCCCCGCCCCCCTTGAAGGCCAAGTTAATTTTATTTAATTATATTTTCTCTATAGCGCCAGATCACAACAGATGTCATTTAAAGTTACCTTTCCTATGGAACAGGCATATACCTTGCTCTTTTATTAAGCAAACTAAATAGCCTTATGTTATTTATCTTATTTAGATGACGGCATGTCATTTCGGTCTCTACGTTATGGTCGCGCTCTCTGTTAGGCTTGCCGCGATAGACGGTGCTGACGGTTATACCGGTGTTAAGCCGCAACACCAGTTACGTCACGTGACCACCGCGTCACCGACCCCCACCGTCATTTTGATTTTTTATAGAAATAAAAACCATTTAGTTCAGTAAAAGAACAGACACTACAATTATAATATTTTTATGTTAAAAAATAAATACATATATTATATATGAGATTAAATATCATGCAAAAAAAATTTCTGGTCTGGACAGCAATGAATGTGTCTGCATGATTTACATACATTCAACTGGTTTCTCATTGCAAGCACAGGTTGTGTGGTTGCACCTGGTGCTGCCATGAAAAGACTTGCCTCAAATGCTTGTGTGTTACAGGTCTGCCATGTGCAAAAAAAGTCAATGCAAAAGCAACAACAAAAACAGTGAAGCACAGAGGCCGACTTTGTTTACAACCAATTGACAGTAGGGTTGGTGTCTATCACTGTCAAGATTCATGCAACACGTTAGATGCCAATAACAAACAAAGCTACAGCTCACAACTGACAAATCTGACCTTTTTTATGCTGCTGATCCAGCCCTCCCATTCAGTCATGCAAGAAGATGAATGCTGCAGGTTTCTAACTGATGGATGTTGGTTGTGTGGACACCAGGAAAAGCTGGCAGAACAAAGTTTACCACTCCTCAATCCTAACAAGATTACCATTCCTCAATAGCTTTGACTCTTAAAAACCATGCAGAAATGCTTTGCAATATGCAATAATTTGAATAAATCAGTTGAACTGGGACTAAAACGTAATCATAAAGGAAGCCAGGCAGTGCAGAAGCAATCAGCATGCTGTCACTGTTATCGCGATGGAAGCTGCCTCGTCGAAAGCGTTCTGTGCTGTTTTATATATACCTTATAAATTTCCCTCATGGGTAAATGAGTGACTCAGTGTTGAGTAAACCGTGGGCTTGTTTTCCCCCTATTTTCCTGTCATGATAGTTAAGAATGAACAGCGCTGAGGAAACCGGCTCAGAATCTTCAGCAAAATGTGACGCAAGGTAAATGCAAATGAGGGAAGTGGGTTGTATTGAGCAGAGTTTCCTCTAGAGGTTAGAATGTAAGACAAGTCATGTAAATGATGAATGCAGCAACCCCCCCTTTCTCTACCAGGACACAGAGTTTAAACATGGTGCATGCAAACTCTCTTCAACCAGCTACAATACACTCCAGCCCTCTATCTGCACCATGACAAAGTGGATATGCAATAGCATCCTAGTATCAGGAATGGCGGCTCTTTAGAGAGTTGCCCTTGCAGGATTTAGGCTACACCTGGATTTAAGACTTGGCGATATGATGGCATACCAAATAGTGCCGAGCGGTATACCGGTTCATACCGAATACCGGTGTTTATTTTTGTTATGATATGAATTTTTAAAATACCGCAATACGCAATATACTAATATATTGCGGTATACGCAAATACCGTATGTCGCTTAAACAACGTTCGGAATGCGACACTGTTTGAAAGGGGTCCCTTTTCACTGTTGCACTGTGGTGAGGGAACAGACAATGAAAAAAAAATACTCATACCAGCCACTCAATAAAGCATTTATCCATCAATAAAAAAACAGCACTGAATATGGTGGGTATGAGGGGAGTCTTGTTGATTTGCCACATTAGGCAGAACCCTGGGTTTTGGCAGGCACTGCGTGTATTGCCTGCTGCTTCTGCTGAAAGCTGCCAAAAGGACTTGTTGAAGTCATGAAGGCCCTTTATGAGCGAGAAAAAGACAAAGAGCTCCAAGCAGTTTGAACTTGCTGTGCAGGGAACAAGGAATAAAACGGAGAATTAGACAGAACTGAGACAACAGTTAAGGACTTCATTCAAAAGCACTGGAGGTCTGAACAACCCGCATGTTGACATGTTCCATCCTAAAGCAACACTGCATGATGTACTGTCAAACAGTATCTAGCCATCTACATTAGATGCCATCAATATTAGATCATCTAGAATAGTTTGCTCAAACATGCCCTCCCTTCAACACACGCATCCCAGCACTCCACAGGGACGGTGAGAGGCTTCCTTCACAATCCCATTGGCAGGAAGTGCAAGGATAGAGGGGGGGAGGTCACCTCCAGCGAGGCTGATGAGATGCAGTGGACTGGAAAACACTGGCTGAGGAAGATGTAAACTCAACTGTCCACAAGACAGTACTTAGTAACATTACTGTAGATAAAGAAGACATTTCTCGTTTACTCATGTTGGTTCAGACTGATGGTAGTTCAGCCAAAATACATGTTTTTTCACCCCAGTTGTTTCTTCAGTAAGCATGAAAGGAGAATCTGCTTTAAAGCAACAAAAGCCGGCATGAAACTGAAACTAAAAATATCCTTTACTGGGGAGATTGTAGCAAAACCCAATATATAACCATGTCATCTTAAAAAGCGCCTTAGGATTAAATAAAACCTCTGATACTCAGCTTGTTGCATGTTTAAAAAGAAGCAATGCAATTGTATGTATATACAAAATTGCCTATTACACATCTGAAATTACTTAAAGAAACATTACCCCATTGATGTTATTATTAACTACACTCACTAGACAACGAAGCACACATAAACGCTGGAAAAGGAAGGGCAATCCACATGTTGCACACTGATCAAGTTTAAGTTTGTGAGCTTTTAACTGCAGCAAATACGAATACTATTATAAGTTATAAGCATTTTGTTAAGTTATTAATGTTTATACTGTTCTGACTCAGAGGAAGCTTATTCGCTGCTCGTATGTCACTCATATTACACATTCATAAACTGCACAGTTTCTTCTGATGACGTGCTTCCCCTACACTTCTGCACTCTGTTCTGTCCACAACAAATCCAGAGAAACGTTTCTACTCACGAAACATGAAGATAATAAACACATGATTATGATAGTATATAATTTGTGTGAGATTTTCATGAGATTTGGGGTATTTTCATAATAAAGGACTTTTTACAAGCAAAATGCTAAGCAGGTGCATTGAATAGCTGCTTATATTATGCTATAAATAGCATGTTTCAAACACACATTGAAAAAGTAAAGTAAAAACAATAGGGATGTTCATTTCGGTTATTTTTCCTAACCGACAACTGACGCTCATTAACCGATTGTTAACCGTTAACCGACAAGAGTATTTTAAATTAGAATTGAATTAGAAAGGATAAGTGTCTGTGACCCGTTAAAAAATACAAACATTATGTGGGTTACAGTGCAGCAGCGCATTAGATTAGAACGGCGATTGACTTACCTGTACAATAAGCTGTTTAAAACGTGCATTCTCCCGTTCAATCCAGTAATATAATCACACATGTCTTGTGGAGCGCTTTCAGAGTATGCATTTATTTGTCATTTGAACTGTTTGGAAACGGAGCGTAAAAAACATATATTAATCTCAGTTATGTAGCTTGATGCTAATGCTAGTCTAAGGACAACAGTTCCAGCTAAATTCCAGCTTTTTAAATATTTTGATAAATTACTGAAAAAATTAATAATTAAATTACTTTTTAAACCGTTTAACTGATTGTATTAATCGGTCAAAATTCTTACGGTCGGTTAACCGGTTAAAATGAACATCCCTAAAAAAACATATATTAATCTCAGTTATGTAGCTTGATGCTAATGCTAGTCTAAGGACAACAGTTCCAGCAAAAAATCTTCTTTACCGTTTAACTCAAGAAAAAACAAGTCACTTACATCTTGGATGGCCAGTGGTTGAGAAAATATCAGCAAATCTTCATAATTTCAAATTATCTTCAAATTATCATAACAGCAAATATACCTTTAACGTCTGTTTCCTTTTAATTTATTTTCAAGATCTAAGGTAAATTATATATTGTCGTTTTCAGTGTGCCTATAAATGTCACACAAAATGATATCAACTTTGACTGAAAGATCTCTCTTCAGGTTTGGCTAGTGCAGTTCCAGGAATAATGCTTGCAAACAGCATAACTTGAATGTTATGCTGTGTATGATTTTTGTACCTTCAATATTCCTAAGGATAGTGGATTGGTGACTCATTTCTGACACATATAATTAAAGAACAGCCTCATCACACCACAGCTGTTTCCACCAGCAAAAATCTAGCCCATATTTTATAAAACGATCATGTTGCTATTTTCATTTGAAAATTTAATATTTAATATAAAGCATATTACAGTGCACGTGGCATACCATACAGTCAATCACAGAACTGATTAAAGACAGTGACAGACAGCACTCAGTCAATTCACTCGTTTTAACTAAATTTGGAGTGCAGCGGGTTTTATCCGGCCCACATCAGGTGTTGCCAAAAAACATGCTAAATGTTTTCCTTGTATTTGCATGCCACAACAGATCAGATGTCAATAAACCACATTAAACATACTTCAGTACATATACAAATACAGGAATAAAGAGGCTGAGTCTTAATTATGAAAGTGAACCAAAACAGAAGCAAAAATAAAGTTAAGAATATTTTGTATTTCCAAAAGTATTTTTAAGAATGTTTTTAAAAACTTGAATTTGAATTCCTGAGAAGAATCTTTTTTTAAAAATCATGGTGTACCGCGAATAATGCGCTGTCACTTTAATTCAGCGCATGCAGCACAGCAGAAATAGACTCCGTGTGGAAACGATCGCAGCATGACTGCTGCAGACGCACCGCTCTTGGAGCGAACTGCCGGACCGCAATCGCATGCAGTGTGAACACTCTGATCTGTTAACATGGGCGCGGACAAAATACGCACCACAGACGGAGTGTGTGAACCTGGCGTTACGTTTGTATGCCCGCCCGG
>NW_015642820.1:1244271-1252069 GCF_001515625.1 Sinocyclocheilus rhinocerous
AGGATTAACGTTACTTTCGTTTTTGAAAGGAATGCGCTGATCCCGATCTGCCTAAATGCGTTTATGTTCACGCGAATCATTTCAGAAGAAGTGAGTATAAGGGTTTTTTATGAATCTTTGCAAATTGCCTTTCCTAATATGTGCTAGTTAGCAATTTTCGCGGCTGAAGTTTACAGTCTGCTTGTCACCCCCGGAAGAGAGGGGCGGGGTCAGCAGAGCTCATTAGCATTTAAAGCAACATGGACTAATACAGCTTGCTGAAAACAGAGCTGATTTTGACAGGGTAAAAAGGGTGTTTTTTACACTACCATTGAGAAATTTTAACCAAAGTATGCTATAGACTTTTCATTAAGACCGTGAAGAATCATATCAACTTGTGGAAAATGGGCATCCGATGACCCCTTTAATATAATATAATATAATATTTAATATAAGAATGTTAATATAACACCATGTCTACACTGGACACGAGTGGCGCGGCGCAACAAAACACTATAGAACTCATTATAATCAGTGATGCTGTCTACAATGGATGCGGCACGGCACAACAAATCCCTGACAGTAAACTGATGCCGCATTCTATTTATGACGTACTGACACAAAGTTCAAATTATTTTCAACGGTTGCTTTGTCGCATCCAGTCTAGACAGACTTTAGCGGTTGCGTTGGCACGGTGCGACACGACAACTGTCGCGTCTGGTGTAGACACGGTGTAAGATTTTTTCTAGAATTGCAATAAGGAACATTCTTACAAACGTCTTGTTTAAAACATTTCTTAACTTCTTTCTTCAGAAGATTTTCATGAATCTGACCCTTGAACACGAGCATGAAATATCTCAGATTAGTGTTCGACAATACCAGCTTGTCAAACGCAAAAAGGTTCTCAAATGCTGTAAACATCTGCAAAAAGCGCAAGGTTTGATTCAGCCCTTTTCTTCCTACTAGGGTCAAGCTTATTGAATGGTGGGACATATTTCTCTAGAGTCACAGAGCTGGATTTTCAGATATTGAACAGACCACCTCAATCTGAAGTTGAAAACAGGCTCAGGATCCTCACGGACCAACTGGATGCCAAAGCACAGTGCGGAGCGATGAAGGGGGCAGCTGGGGCATAGATGAAACACACAAACGTGGGCCAGAGCCTTTAGCTTGCCGCAGGCGGTCTGGCATGATTTCCCTGTGGCCAGGAACATTTCACAGAACCCAAACAGCAAAGTAAGAGGTCCTTTACTGAGGGCAACACACATCGCTTCATTCCAGCACCCATCAGCCTGGTAAAGATGTGTAGCAAACATACGGCTACACAGAGATGTTCTGATGTACAGCGCTAATAAGCGTCCATCAGCAGGCCGTCTAATTGAGTAATTTGGAGCTAATCAGGGGCAGGAATTAGAGGAGATTACATACTAGTCTAGCGCTGGCCTCAGAACAATGGTCAGTAATCTGTGCTGATTCCCAAACCTAATCAGGGGTGCGGAGCTCTAGAGATCCGGGTTTAGTAGAGGGGCCCCGTCTGTCTGTCATCAACAACAGGCAAAGCTTGAAAAAGTGGAAGAAACATAAATATAGAGCCATAGAAGAGGGTACAGATAGTGATGGCAGGGCTCAATAATAAGATAAATTAAAAAAAACATGGCGATAAATCTCAGCATACCATAAATACAGCTATTGTAATTTAATTAAAATTAAATTACAATTGTAAAAGTAGATGTAAATCGAAATGAGAATGAAGAAAATAAATATTAAATGAAAAACATCTAAAAACTGTTTAATATTTTAGAATAATCTTTCTAAAAGCAAAGACATTTTAGCTGTGAGGAAAGTAAAAGTGTTTACAGGGCAAGTAAACCTGAACTACTGACCAGACTAACTAATTAAATAAAGACAAATTAAAGATGAAAATTAATATAAATAAATAAAACAAACATTCCGCAGAAGCATCAGACAGTATTCTAGTTAAAAAGAAAATCTCCAATTTGCAGCTAAAAATGTTATTCAGTACTTCATTTTTTTACTTTAAGAGATAACATTAATTCTGATAAGCTTACAAGAAGCTTCATAATTTGAAAAGTGTGACAATCTACAGGCCTTATCTCGGCTGAACCAGTGACAGGTTGTAATCGTTTTCCTAAGCACCTGCCCTCATGAACCATTCCCATATCTGAGGATCAGCATAAGAACGTGTTTAAAGACTTCAAAAGGTTTAAAGGTTTAGTGGACTACTACTTTCACTTCCACTTCTCTCTGATGACATACAAATCCACTTCTTTCAGGAAATGCTTGAAGGGAATCTCCAGACAATCCAATTTCACTGCAAACGGAAATTTCCTGAGCTGCCAATCCATGTGACCATTACAATGGGCATGTTGCACAAATAAAAGCATGCATTTGAGTATAAAACATCTGATTAGTGAAGTCCTGAAGATAATGCAATGAAGTCATTTAAGATAATGTAATGCAGAAATAACTTAAAGGGGTCATATGGCGATGCTAAAAATAACATTATTTTGTTTATTTGGTGTAATGCAATGTTTTTACGTGGTTTAAGGTTAAAAAAAACACATTTTACACATACCATGCATTATTGTTGCTCCTCTCTGCCCTGCCTTTCTGAAACACGTCAATTTTTATAAAGCTTATCGTTCTGAGTGAGCTGTGCTCTGATTGGCCAGCTATCCAGTGCGTTGTGATTGGGCGAATATCACTACACAGAGATGTTCTGATGTACAGCGCTAATAAGCGTCCATCAGCAGGCCGTCTAATTGAGTAATTTGGAGCTAATCAGGGGCAGGAATTAGAGGAGATTACATACTAGTCTAGCGCTGGCCTCAGAACAATGGTCAGTAATCTGTGCTGATTCCCAAACCTAATCAGGGGTGCGGAGCTCTAGAGATCCGGGTTTAGTAGAGGGGCCCCGTCTGTCTGTCATCAACAACAGGCAAAGCTTGAAAAAGTGGAAGAAACATAAATATAGAGCCATAGAAGAGGGTACAGATAGTGATGGCAGGGCTCAATAATAAGATAAATTAAAAAAAACATGGCGATAAATCTCAGCATACCATAAATACAGCTATTGTAATTTAATTAAAATTAAATTACAATTGTAAAAGTAGATGTAAATCGAAATGAGAATGAAGAAAATAAATATTAAATGAAAAACATCTAAAAACTGTTTAATATTTTAGAATAATCTTTCTAAAAGCAAAGACATTTTAGCTGTGAGGAAAGTAAAAGTGTTTACAGGGCAAGTAAACCTGAACTACTGACCAGACTAACTAATTAAATAAAGACAAATTAAAGATGAAAATGAATATAAATAAATAAAACAAACATTCCGCAGAAGCATCAGACAGTATTCTAGTTAAAAAGAAAATCTCCAATTTGCAGCTAAAAATGTTATTCAGTACTTCATTTTTTTACTTTAAGAGATAACATTAATTCTGATAAGCTTACAAGAAGCTTCATAATTTGAAAAGTGTGACAATCTACAGGCCTTATCTCGGCTGAACCAGTGACAGGTTGTAATCGTTTTCCTAAGCACCTGCCCTCATGAACCATTCCCATATCTGAGGATCAGCATAAGAACGTGTTTAAAGACTTCAAAAGGTTTAAAGGTTTAGTGGACTACTACTTTCACTTCCACTTCTCTCTGATGACATACAAATCCACTTCTTTCAGGAAATGCTTGAAGGGAATCTCCAGACAATCCAATTTCACTGCAAACGGAAATTTCCTGAGCTGCCAATCCATGTGACCATTACAATGGGCATGTTGCACAAATAAAAGCATGCATTTGAGTATAAAACATCTGATTAGTGAAGTCCTGAAGATAATGCAATGAAGCCATTTAAGATAATGTAATGCAGAAATAACTTAAAGGGGTCATATGGCAATGCTAAAAATAACATTATTTTGTTTATTTGGTGTAATGCAATGTTTTTACGTGGTTTAAGGTTAAAAAAAACACATTATTTTACACATACCATGCATTATTGTTGCTCCTCTCTGCCCTGCCTTTCTGAAACACGTCAATTTTTATAAAGCTTATCGTTCTGAGTGAGCTGTGCTCTGATTGGCCAGCTATCCAGTGCGTTGTGATTGGGCGAATATCAAGCATGTGACAGAAATGTTACACCCCTAACCATATTTGGAAACACACAGCGCCTCCACGACATGGTGGCAGCGGCAACAATATTACAGTAAGATTAAAAGTTACACCTCCTTTCTGTGTGTAAACATTTGGGCGGTGTTATGCAAATCTTCAAACACAGTGACGTAGATTTGTGGGGGCGTGTTTAAATGAGGCATTTAAGGAAGGTGTGGACGAGTCTTAACTTTTACAAAGAATCGCTCTTTGGGTTTGAGACTTTAGTCTTTGCAACTTTACGGATCTTATATGCACTAACAGCTTGTAACACTCCAAAGACAAAGGAAAACTTGAAATGGCATCATATGACCCCTTTAAAGCTACAGCAGTATGGGACAATCATTAGAAAAATAAATGTTGACACCATTCATAAAACACAAGTACAAGCTTTCAATATATCCTTAAATTAAACAGACAAGTAACTCACAGGCCATGCTGAAAGTAAAATATTAGCTCATGGGATAATTCACCCATTCTCATGTCCCATTATCCCAAATACAAATTTTAATTACATGAGTTGAGCAAATGGCATAATTTCCTTTTTAGCTTCTTCAATACAGACAAAGATGTAACTAATCCCAGCTTGTTCTCGATTCAAGGTTGCACCAGATCACAATCTCTCCTACTGCCTCAGTGTATGAGAGAATGTTAGCTAGCTGTATGCTTTGTCACTGTGTATCAAGCATGTAAAGCCTGTAATGTGTCTAATGCAACATGACCGTTCTGCCGTTCCCTATGGCTGTGATTCTGCGTGAACGTGACAACTCCTCACCGACCACCCACTGCCTTTCCATTAGTTAAAATACCTGAGGGAAAATAAACAATCTCAGAAGCCCCTAAAAGTCCCTTACCAACTAAAAAAGCTGGCATTTCTCAAAAGGAAGTTATGTGGGGGATGAAGAAAAGATAAAACGGTGATGAAACAGTTCAAAGAGATAAGGTATGGAGCAGATCACAGGTGATCTTGAAGCTGCATGACAGCAAGGACAGAAAAAAAGATCAAAACTTAGAGCTGAGCAAGATAAATACAATTATATTTAAACTTTGTCTATAAATACCAATATAGTGCAAACATATAGACCATATACTGCCCACAAAATCATTGAGTATGTTACATATATCGCCCAGCCCTTAAAGGAATACTCCACTATTTTTGAAAATAGGCTCATTTTCCAACTCCCCTAGAGTTAAACAGTTGAGTTTTACCGTTTTCGAATCCATTCAGCCGAACACCGGGTCTGGCGGT
Source organism: Sinocyclocheilus rhinocerous (assembly GCF_001515625.1). Taxonomy (NCBI): domain Eukaryota; kingdom Metazoa; phylum Chordata; class Actinopteri; order Cypriniformes; family Cyprinidae; genus Sinocyclocheilus; species Sinocyclocheilus rhinocerous. The sequence continues at coordinate 1,249,665 of NW_015642820.1, forward strand.
AGCACTTTTAGCTGTAGCTTAGCATAGATCATTGAATCTGATTAGACCGTAAGCATCTCGCTCAAAAATGACCAGAGTTTCTATATTTTTCCTATTTCAAACTTGAATCTTCTGTAGTTACATCGTGTACTAAGACCGACGGAAAATGAAAAGTTGTGATTTTCTAGGCCGATATGGCTAGGAACTATACTCTCATTCCGGCGTAATAATCAAGGAACTTTGCTGCCGTACCATGGGTGCAGCAGACGCAATGATATTACGCAGCGCCTGAAAATAGGCTTATTGGAAGTTACCTATCTGGGGACTATTTTCAGGCGCTGCGTAATATCATTGCGCCTGCATTTATTAATCTTAGTTAATGTTGATTCCAACATTTACTAATAATTATTAGAATCAAAAGTTGTATCGTTTAATGTTACTTAACTAACATTGACAAAGATTAGTAAATACTGTAACAATGTATTGCTCATTGTTAGTTAACATTAGATAATGCATTAAATACAGTTTAATTTTACAGTTCAACAAACGGAACATTAATGTAAAGTTACCAGACCAGCTATAAAACTGAAATCGGTTATTTCCACATGCATGAGGATAACAGGAAGAGACATGCAGTAGTTATGTCACATAAGAGCGCTTTCCACAGAATTCCGTTTTTAGAATATCAGTGCAGGAAACACATCCACAGAGTGCATCAGAAATCCAGCCACTAGTAGCCTCAACCCCAAACAGATTATTTAGAAAACTTTACAACTAAAATAACCATTATTTTGTACTGAAGTATTAAGGCTATGCAATTTAGAATACATGCCAGTTACCTTGATAGGTATTTTTGCCTGATAACTAAAATGTACCCAACTCAATATGCATTACCATTCAAAGTTTGGGGTCAGTAAATCTTTATTATTATTAATTATTAATATTATTAATTTTTACTTGAAACTAGTGCTGTCAAACGATTAACCTTGATTAATCACATCCAAAATAAAAGTTTTTGTTTACATAATATATGTGTGTGTACTGTGCATATTTATTATGTATATAAATACACACACACACACACACATGTATATATTTCAGAAAAATATGTTTAGGCCTATATATTAAATATATTTATATATAATATAAATTATATGAATATAAATATATACATGTAAATACTTTCAAAATATATACGGTATGTGTGCGTATTTATATATATATGCATAATAAATATACACAGTACACACATATATTATGTAAACAAAAACTTAAAATTTTTTATTTTAGATGCGATTAATCGTGATTAATCGTTTGACAGCACTCCCTGAAACTAATACTTTTATTCAGCAAGATGTATTCAATGAATAAAAATTGGCACGAAACCAATGAGAGAGTGAAAGTGCTGGCGATTGTTGACGGCCCGCATCAAGGACATTAAGAAAAGCCTTGTCCCCTCAGAGCTAAGAATGCATTAGTTTGCAATGAAATCCCTCTTTCCCCTGAAGCAAACACTAGAGCTCTAAACAAATCCATTGCTATCCCCTATAGTGTCTATTAAAACACAGAGCATGTTGAAGAGGGTACACGGATGTGCAAGTGCATTAGGAATGTAACATAAGCACTTGGGATGGAGAAGAAATGACAGAGACAAGTGCATGAGCAAACGTCCGTCAGCAGATGCTGTTGCCGCTTCCCACAAGTCTGATAGGTCAAAGGAGTGAGGCATGTGAAGTTAAGGAGATTACACAAACGGCGAGCATATACTGCAACAGGCAAAATCCAAATCTCATAGCGTTGTGTGGCCCAGCAGAGAGAGCTGACATATGTTCATCCTCTCGACATGAGCTTGCCGGGAAGCTGAAAACTGCTCCAATTAGACCTGCCTGCATCAGAATCCTTGATTATGTACTTTGTGAAAAGCTCACTGGCACAAAAACATCACGTAAGCAGCACTAATAAGTCTGCTGAGGCGGCACAGACTACAAATGAGAGGAGAACAAGGATGGGAATCATAAACAATTTAGCATAGCGGTTCCAGTTATTTAATAATTCCATTCTTGTGGTACTTTAGTAATGCTTTTTTCCCCTCTCAAATTAAACACTTTTTTTGTGAAATACCATTTATTATGACAAAATCTTTATCTGTGTTATGTATGAACTAATTATAAAGAATTACATGTTACAAGAAGTTCAGTTCTCATTTCATTGAGTTTGATATGATGAAATCAATGAATGGTTCAGCGAATATCTCTCAGACTGATTAAAACCAATAACTCATGAGTTTGACACTGATTTTGGGATCCTTTCTGAAAGATTCATTTAAAAAAAAAAAAGACACTGATGTAGCAACAAGTGAGCACACTGCAATAGGTAAATGTTTTATTTATAGTCTTTTTCAGCTCAATCTTTCTCATCTTCACTTA
>NW_015642820.1:1252309-1259223 GCF_001515625.1 Sinocyclocheilus rhinocerous
ATAACTGCTGAAATGTTTGCGGGGCAAATCTGAGATCAGTCTGCGCTCATGGTACTCACAGTGCGTACAGCCGTACACCTGCAGGCACCACAGACTCGGACGGTTGTCGTGGTAACAAACACCGTAAACAGCAACCGTTCGCGTGTCCGCGCTTAATGCGCATATCCTATATGAAAAGCATTTTAGGGGGCCCTTGGCTTTTGGGGGCCCAAGGCGGACGCCTACCTTTGCCTAATTGGTTAGTCCGCCCCTGATTATTCCCTTGGTAAAACAGTTTTCTTATTTATTTGCAACAAGAAGCAATTTTGTGTGTCAATACAAAATTGCATCACGTAAAACGAGAAACAGTAAACATACGCGGTCATTACGCCTAAATAACGCTCCGTATCTGGCATGGGTCTGCAGCACTGATGGAACACCCACACAGAATTTTTATTTCCCTTCCCAGCAGCCTATTTCCCTCAGCGTCTACTCAATCACTGGCTGAAACAGAGGTGTCTGAACTCTAAAGGTGTCATTACAACATGAGAGATGGGGCATGAACAAGAAAAGCGAAAAAAGGTGAGAAAGATAGACAGAGACTACGAGAGTGGGAGACTGATGAAGAGTGAGAAAAGAGACTGTGTAAAAACTACAGACACAATTGAAGAAACAAGAGGATGAGAGCAAGAATATTGAAGAAGAGCAGGTTGGCCGATGGCCAATATGATGCTAATATACACATATCATTATACAATATAGTAATGATGCAAGTAATCAGCTAAAGTGGTCAGCCAATGATAATATTTCTTTCTAAAAGATAGAGACTATACAATATCATCAAAGTTTCTGTCCTGCGAGTGCTGACATCTGCAGACAGTTGACCATCTATTAAATCTAATAAAAGCATTGAACAGTGGCACTTCAAATAAAACAAATGACTGCTTAAGTCGGTTTCAGTACAGACAATGAGCCTGCTATTCTCACTGAAACACAGGCTCAGTCCAAGTAGAGTGATCTATTGTCGACTTGGCAAGTCATTTCTGGATGGAGGTTCAGATCTGTGCCGCCTGTGTATGATCTTCTTTAAAAAATAAATCTAATTCACTAGTTCACTGAAATTAGTGTCATATAAAACCAGAGGCATCTGGAAGCCAGAAACATCAGACTACAAACAACAAAAAAGCTATATGAGCTTAAAAAGCATAACATTTTCATAGAAGCCCTTAAGAGCAAAAGGAAAAGGAGCTTACAGAAAAAAAAATAAGAGAGCAATAAGTTCTTCATTTACAAAATATAAAAAATACAATGCCAGAAAATAATATAAACTATTAACTTTTTTGTGGATTCTTACAAAATATACTTTCCGTACCCACTGTATATATACTCTCAAGTTGAAAGGGGGGGTAAGCTTGTGATGCTTGTGTAACATTTGTGAAATGCACAAATGTCCAGCTTTGTACATGTCCATTGGTCGTATACTTTAATCAAAACACTAGTATTTAAAAAAACATGAATTAACAAAAATGGACATCCTTGAATAAGTATGATGAATTAAGCTTCAAAGAGTGAGCATGCATTTGCGCACACCAGATAAACTGTAAAATGTAGAAAGAAGTTGACTTATTCTTGCAGTCTACAACCAAATGGTTTTCAAAGGCATGGTAATTTTTATAGAACAGTATTTACAGACCGGCGTGCGATGACTGGTTGTAAAGACCAGGAAGTAATGTGAATAAAGAGGACCTAACAAAGAGGCCTGCCTCGACTAAATAAGTTACATGAAAAGCATTTGAGGCAAACAACATAAAGCCCTGAATGCTCTCGAACAACCTAAATGCAAAACTGAATCATTATAAAAGTAGTACAGTGAGGGAGGAAAGTACATTTTTAACACCATTTCCAAGCTCGTAAGGTAAATAACTGGGACGCGCTTCATTAATATCTCTCCAGAACAGCTGTTTGGATTAAACAAACACAGATATTATTACAGGCTTCTGCCAATAATAAAAGTAAAACCTAAACAGATCTAGAATGAACACGATAGCATATTTCTGCACTAATTTCCCCATGCATCTCCAAGCAGAGATGAAGAAAGAGACACTATAGAGTATATGCTCATCTACTGTACCAGATAAACTGAACAGAAAAACAAACAGTGTTAACCGTTGGCATTCTGAGGTTTATGAAAATGGTAATGAGACTCATGAACAATAGACTGATCTACGTCAATTGTAAATAAATGCAATGTGGGACACTAAATCCACACCTCATTCTTGATCATGGTAATCAGAAACCCTCCCAATGACAACAGCCAATTTTCAGATTCTAAATAATTCACATTATGTCACCCTTAAGTTATTGTAATTACTGCTAAGAACTGACCTTCCTTGAGCCCTGGAACACAACCCGTAAAAAAAGAACTGTAAAACATGTGAGATTATCATCACATAATATGCCAATGGAAACAGTAAGAGTGACATACATAACCCGAAACAAACAGACCTGTATTTCCTCATAAGCCTCGTCAACGGTGGTGACTTGGTGCTGTTCGTGTAAGGCAGGCTCATCACAGAAGAAGCACACCAAGCTCTTGTCACTTAAGCAGAAGAGCTTGACCTTTTCATGGTCCTTGCACGGGTACGAGTTCCTCTGGGCGTTCAGGATGGCATCCAGAGGGAAAGCGGCATACCTCTCCACGATGTTGGAGAGCTTCAGGCTCGGGGACAGAAGGGGATCCGTGAAGGTCCTCCTGCACTCCGGGCAGTCTCGCGCCCCGTGATGCTCCTGTCTGCTCCAGTGCTCAGTGATGCACTTACGGCAGAAGTAGTGCTCGCAGCCGAAACTGACAGGGTCTTGATAAATGCTCAGACAAATGGAACACAAGAGCTCGTCCTTCAGACAGCAAGCCATTTGAATCTACGGAGGGGTCGGTCATGCACTGTGCAGGTAGCAGGACGCACAAACCCCAAGTCTCTCAATCAGCGGGCTCTTTGAGGCTTGAAAATGTTCCTCGACTGATTCCTGAAAAAGAGCGCAAGTAAGAAAGGCACTGTAAAGATGGTTCTGCAACAGGCATACTTTGATAAGTTTAATATTAGACTCTCGGATTATCAGGTATAAAAGCTTTAGACATGGACTTTGTCCTAAATTATCATGAATTGATGAGCAAATGCAGATAAATCTGATTGAAAGTAGACAAGAAAATGTCGATACTCCTTAATTAAAAAGAGAAAGGTCTGAAATCTGATTACTTACTGGACTCATTCTGCAAGATTCAATAGTACCTTATCGAGCCCATTAAAAAATAATTACATTTTCATTTAAGAATGTTAAAGGATACTCCCTGGATAATTAAAGACATTCATTTCTAAAATAATTTTATACAGATGTCATGCAGTCACAACCGACTCAACTATCAATCAAATGAATCAAATTATCAATCAAATTAAAAGAATCTTGCATGGAGACCCAACCTTGCTTTGAATGAATGAATGAACGATTAAATGTCTTTATACAAATAATGTTTAAATAATCTATTTTGCAATACCTTTTCCTATTTTCTGTATTTATTTTTCATTTTTATTCTTTATTTATATTTTCCTATTATTATATGCATTTGTTTATTTTATTTTTAATTTTTATTTATTTTTATTTATTTTATCATAGGTTTGGGCATCCATAATCGTGTAAAAACATTTAAAAAAGAACTTAATGCATTTAAAAATCAGAAATCATTCATCATTATATTCCCTCGCTACTTACTAATTAAAAACATTATAAAATCGTTCAATTTATACACGCTGCCACTCAGTCACAATAGACATCCACTGAATTCAATATAACAAATCTGAAATTGTCAAAATAAATTCTGAATCGCTAAATTAGGTTATAAATACTGTCACCATATACTTCCACTTAAGTTAACAGGATCTTAGTCCATTTAAATCAGCGGTTTACACAGAAAGCTCCTGTACACCATGGCAATTGCAGAAAAGTTATAAATATCACTGCTTTGTTTTAAAAAACAGCTTTTCAAATCATTTCTCTTCCCTTTTTCCATTGTTTTCTTTTTACTGTTTATCCAAGCCGGCTGCTAAATAATTAGCCAGCTAGCAGGATGTGTAAACAGATTTCCTATCTATTTGGTCCTCTCCGAAAACGGACATTCTCACTTCTTTCACTTACCCTAAGCGGTCCAGACGCGTTGTACAGTGGAAACAGCCGACTGTCACATAATTGAAAGAGCAGGTCGTGGTTTTAATTAAACATTTTCATCAGGTCAGATTGTTCAAAGCTGAAGAGCGACCGCACGCGCAGCTCCTCTTAAATCGCACTGCTCTACTCTCGATCCAGAGGCGCACAGCAACGGAGCGAACCAACTCTACAGGGGACACACACACAAACAGGTGGCAAGATAAGACAGCTCTCTCGGGAGTTTGATTCGTGCTGTAAGGAAATTAAGTAAAGTACACACCTTTCATTTGTGTTTGTCATCTGGGCTGGATTCGTGAAAGATATAAGACATTTTTACACGGGTAAAGGTGAACCCCTCCCGCTGCTGTGATGGTACAGCCCTGGCTGCCTCATCATGGGCAGAAATGAGCATATGATAATATCAGAGTGATTGCTCGCACTCTGCTGGCGTGTGTTTGTAGGTCGACGCGAAATTTGATTTTATACAGTGAGTTCAGTATACTAGTAAATTGTTTAAATGAAAGAAAACATCTAAAAATAATTATAACATTTAAAGTATTACTTTTAACATAATTAGCACAGCATGTTTTGATTTCGTTTATGGTGTTCTTAATCTGCAATGCATATTGTCAGCTTTTGTTCAGGTGTATAGGCTTCAATGGAATTATATTATAAATATTATATTAATAAATTATATAATACACACACACACACACACACACACACACACACGAACACACTAACTGTATATTATTATAGTTATTATATTATTATAGTTAATAATAATTATTAACTATATAACTATAAATATAAAATATTTTTAATATTTACATTTTTTATTTCTTTTTCATTTTTAATTGGTTTATTAAATTGTATAATATGTATTTTAAAATAATAAATAATTATTATAATTATTTACTATGTAATAATAATTAACTATGAGCTAAATTAAATTACTCAAAATTAAATCCTTAAATAAATGTTGAAATATGTAAATAAGTTGTTAAATGCATAATTATATCATTAAATACATAAGTAAATGCATGAATGAATTAATGAATTAATGAATCAATGTTTGAATGAATGAATCAATCAATCAGTGTATGAATATTTATTTTTATGCATTTATGCATTTAATTATGTATTTAACGATTTATTTATATATTTCAACATTTATTTAATGATTTAATTTTGAGTAATTTGGCCCTCCAGGCATAATAATTATTTATTAATTAGATATATAATATTATATAACATATCATATGATAGCAATATTCTAAAATAAAAATAAACATAAGGGGGAGAAAAGAATTATATTAAAAGATGATTACTTCAATTAATGCTAATGTATTTATACATCATGGTATGATGTTTATGTTTTTTTTATTTTTTTTTATTATATTGATGAAAATCACGATGCAAAAAAAAAAAAAAAAATAGCCCTAAACTAGACTTATAAAATATATTTTTTGTTTCATATTCTTCCTACTTATGAAGGCTGCAGGTCAGCAGAACAAGTTTTGCTCAAAACCATCTGGTGCATCACTGGTCAGCTGCATGACTGAATTACTTTCCTTATTATTGTCAAAGTGCTTTCAAAAAAATGCATTGCTTTGCTCATGCACCCACATTTCCCGACACCGCCTCACGTCTCACTTTAGAAGCTGACCTTTGACCACCAAACCTTTTGCTGAGTTATTCTGGTGCTCGTGGTTTGACTTGTGCCAAAACACATTTTACACAGCAAAAAGAAATAAGGATGTCTTCTACACCTGTCCCCATGCACTTTACAAGAAGAACCGCTGATTCATACATTCCCTGCAGTTGCCGGACACATTCATCAACACTAGGCCTTGTTTATTTGTGTAGTTTCGGTGTGTGAGAAATCTGAGGTTCTGTGGTTCATGTTCATTGTTTGCATCTCACAGTTGCAGAGCAATCAATATGTGCACCACACCATGCGTTCATTATGAAACCGTGCAACAAAGATACTATCAGAATTCATTCATAGCTTGCATACATTGCATTGGAGAAGCGGTGTGCTTTAATGGGTAGACCGTTGGTTTGCTTCCCTACCTCAACCTGATGTCAGGATTTCCTGTCACAGTGTGCAGCGCAAACAAGCCATTTCCCACAAACAGAATGCTATCTCTGCTGTTTGCTTACTCATAATCATAACACTTGTGCTTTTATCACATTGCTGTGCTTTCACAACAGGGATGGATTGGAATGGAGAACGCAACTTACTGAAATGACTCACTGCCAAGCACCTATAGGGTTTCGGTATGCATTGTTGGCTCTGTTAGAAAATAAACTTTCACATGTGCGCTAGTTTATTTAAGCTGTCCACTCACAATGTCCAACAGTGGATTTTTTTCTGAAACCATCCCAAGTCATTTTTAATGTCACATCGCAATTTATCATTTATTCGTGCTGTCAAACGATTAATCGCATCCAAAATAGACGTGTTTGTTTACATACTATATGTGTGTGTACTGTGTATATTTATTATGTATATATAAAGACACACACATACAGCATATATTTTGAAAATATTAACATGTATATATTTATATAAATTCTATCATATATAAATACATTTAATATATAAACGTAACGTTAAATATATACATGCATGTGTGTGTATTTATATATACATTATAAATATACACAGTACACACACATACAGTATATTATGTGAACAAAAACTTTTATTTTGGATGTGGTCGCAATTAATC
>NW_015642820.1:1259905-1261528 GCF_001515625.1 Sinocyclocheilus rhinocerous
TGTATGAATGAATGAATGAATCAATCAATGTATGAATATTTATTTTTATGCATTTATGCATTTAATTATGTATTTAACGATTTATTTATATATTTCAACATTTATTTAATGATTTAATTTTGAGTAATTTGGCCCTCCAGGCATAATAATTATTTATTAATTAGATATATAATATTATATAACATATCATATGATAGCAATATTCTAAAATAAAAATAAACATAAGGGGGAGAAAAGAATTATATTAAAAGATGATTACTTCAATTAATGCTAATGTATTTATACATCATGGTATGATGTTTATGTTTTTTTTATTTTTTTTTATTATATTGATGAAAATCACGATGCAAAAAAAAAAAAAAAAAATAGCCCTAAACTAGACTTATAAAATATATTTTTTGTTTCATATTCTTCCTACTTATGAAGGCTGCAGGTCAGCAGAACAAGTTTTGCTCAAAACCATCTGGTGCATCACTGGTCAGCTGCATGACTGAATTACTTTCCTTATTATTGTCAAAGTGCTTTCAAAAAAATGCATTGCTTTGCTCATGCACCCACATTTCCCGACACCGCCTCACGTCTCACTTTAGAAGCTGACCTTTGACCACCAAACCTTTTGCTGAGTTATTCTGGTGCTCGTGGTTTGACTTGTGCCAAAACACATTTTACAAAGCAAAAAGAAATAAGGATGTCTTCTACACCTGTCCCCATGCACTTTACAAGAAGAACCGCTGATTCATACATTCCCTGCAGTTGCCGGACACATTCATCAACACTAGGCCTTGTTTATTTGTGTAGTTTCGGTGTGTGAAAAATCTGAGGTTCTGTGGTTCATGTTCATTGTTTGCATCTCACAGTTGCAGAGCAATCAATATGTGCACCACACCATGCGTTCATTATGAAACCGTGCAACAAAGATACTATCAGAATTCATTCATAGCTTGCATACATTGCATTGGAGAAGCGGTGTGCTTTAATGGGTAGACCGTTGGTTTGCTTCCCTACCTCAACCTGATGTCAGGATTTCCTGTCACAGTGTGCAGCGCAAACAAGCCATTTCCCACAAACAGAATGCTATCTCTGCTGTTTGCTTACTCATAATCATAACACTTGTGCTTTTATCACATTGCTGTGCTTTCACAACAGGGATGGATTGGAATGGAGAACGCAACTTACTGAAATGACTCACTGCCAAGCACCTATAGGGTTTCGGTATGCATTGTTGGCTCTGTTAGAAAATAAACTTTCACATGTGCGCTAGTTTATTTAAGCTGTCCACTCACAATGTCCAACAGTGGATTTTTTTCTGAAACCATCCCAAGTCATTTTTAATGTCACATCGCAATTTATCATTTATTCTGTGATGGAAATGATACACTAAACTGAGGAAAACTGTGTAAAAATGGATTTACACAAAATAAAATAAAAAAATATATTTATTTTATATAATTTTTAGAAGAAATAATTATACATATACTCACAATGTCAGTGGATTTTTTTCTGAAACCATCCCAAGTCATTTTTAATGTCACATCGCAATTTATCATTTATTCTGTGATGGAAATGATACACTAAACTGAGGAAAACTGTGTAAAAATGGATTTACACAAAATAAAAAAAATA